>NC_143580.1:5290443-5590443 GCF_048544385.1 Mastigoproctus giganteus
TCCAAATAGCCAGATATTCTTCACCAAATGTTTGGTGAAGAAGATTTGGCATTTCGTATTGCAGCTCGTCTGAACTCCAATGATACATAATTCGCTAGAAACAACACTTGATTCTCAATTGTTTTGTTCAGTGTTATAATAAAAGATTTACCACAAAATAAATTGTTCTGATGCAACCTTAGGAGCTTTCAGAGAGTAATTAATGGGACATAAAGGAATGTCGTAAGGCTGTGATTTCAAATAAAAGTAATTGAAAACCCATTACTCAATAGTAACGATGATTACGTAGTGATTTGCACCATTGATAAGCTGTGTCTGCGATGCCAGATGTGGAACAACCGAGCTTACAGATAAGAGCAAGCTTCGAAGCAGTTGCATTACACGCAGACGAAAGGTGGTTGGCTAGTGAGGTTAATGACACGGTTGTTGAGCGTGATGAGCGCAAGACTGAAACTGGCGTGGGTCAACTTTCGGGACGTCCTTGACAGTTCCGTCCTTGACTTGGCAGTTCGTCCTGGTCGTGGCTACTCGATAAGAAACTTCTAAACAGAAAACACGCTTGGTAAGTAGAAAGGGGAAACGCTACCAGGTCAATTCACGTCAAGATGCCCTCAATTAAAAATCAGCTTTTCAGATGATAAAAGCAACAATTGTCTTTCTGTCCCACTGTAAACGTTACCTACAGTGGAACTGTAAACTTCCACTGTAGGTAACGTTATTTTTAAAAAGTTGTCGTTGTGGGGTTTTAGGAGCATCAGCAACTAAGGCCATATTGCTCCGTGCATATTATTTGTTCATTGCATGTGTTTTTTGGCCGGTTTTCTATTTGCCAGATGAAAATCCCGAATTTCTAGGAGAAAACTCATGCTGCCCTCGCCTGAAACCGACTAACTCGGCCACGTTGTTAAAAAGTCCCATAAAAATTCCTCAAGTCATCGATGGGACTCGAACTCAGGTCTTTTCCACCCGATGAGGGGAGGACGGCCATTCTACCAACTGTGCTACACATGAGGGCATTTTTATAAAGACTGCATGACTTAATTTCTCGGTTGGTTACAACTTTTGTCAATGCAACTATAGAATAGAATTGCTGTGAATCAGATGGGAGTACACAAACAAGGGGTATTTATGATGCATTTGTTGATATCAGGCTTATTAGTGATGACAATCTTTTTCCATTATCTCAAGCAGTTCGGATATCCTAAGGATCTCAACTAAAATATAATAAGATAAATTTTGATGGTGTTAGTATTGTCTTTTCGTTTCGACTGTGATGGTCACTTGTGCCGTTATATTTGGGTTTAGAACTATTTTTTTCCAGAAGGCTGCCCACACCACTTTTACACCAGAAGGTGCACTCACTAGCCAAAAAAAATTAGAAACCTTTCTTTGATATCTAGTAGGGTGACCTTTTGTCTAAAATTACAGGCCGTACAAGTCATAGCATGGATTCCGCTGATGTCTGAGGGAATCTTACTTCAGATTTGACCATTCCTTCATCAGGATATTTGTAAAACGATGTACTATGGTCGATAGAGAACTGCGAAGCCAATTTCCCTTTCCAACATAAAAGACATTCCCAGTTGTACTCAGAACTGGAGAAGAAGGCGGCTGGAATAGATGTTGAAAATCTTGGGAATGTTCCTCGAACCATTCAGATACAATTTTTTTGCGGTGGATAATTACGTTGTCACCTTGAAAGAATCCGTAGCAATCTGGTTAAAAAATGAAGCGAAATAGATCAAATCATTTTGATCTACAAAAGAAAAAAAATACTAGTGGTAACACAACCTTCGTACCAACAGAACATACTATGGTCCCTTGGATGCTTCTATTATCCACTACTCCAACAGCTTGTGTATAGAACACGAGACAGTCTGCATGCACTGCTTCATAATGTTTGCGCCACACTTTTACCTTACCATTGGTGCAAAACAGTCTAAATCGAGACTCGTCAGACCACATGATCTTACACTGTTCCACAATCTAACCTTGGCGTCGGAGGCACCCTTATAGTCGACACGACTACCAAAATCCAAGATTCTTCAACTCCTTTGGCATAGTTCGGTTGGAATGTCTATCTTTTCTCGGATTGATCATTTTAGTCATTTTTTTCATAGTGGACCTGTTTTGACGCACAACTTGCTTTGAATTTTCCTGAGATCTTCTTGGAACACTGACTTTCTGAAGTATTTCTTCATTTTAGAGAACCAATAAAGAAATGGATGCGGATAGAAGTGGGCCTGTGGCAACAAATACAAGAGGTAACCGCATAGCTTTGTCGGAAACGGATAAACTGGAACAGCTGTATGGATATTGATGAATAATACCATGATGACCAAACCGTATCACATTTTGCACATCACAAGCTACTGTAAAGGCTATTGTCCAATGGGACTGATCGAACAACTCAGCAAACTTTAAATCTTTTGAAATCAAATCTTACCTTGTCTGCTGCTATTAAAGAATTTACTTCGCCTTTGCTCATTTTTTGAATAAACACCTTTGATCTCCCAGGACGATGATATCACAATCTGAAAGATAAAAAGGCTTTAGAGCCATTTTAATAGGCAATCATTCTTACCTGCAAATATCCTGAATAATTTCTTTCGAAAGATAATGAATCTTTCGAAATGATTTTCAGCAATATTTATCAGAACGAGATTTCAGTACAATGAAATGACTGCATCCCCGAGAAGATTGTAATTAGATTTTATTCTAATTTTTTGTAATTACTTTTACTATATTTTGTACAAAAGGAGGGGCAGACCGCATGGGGTTTTGTGCACAAGATTGCCACGAATAAGACGAAAGTGGAGTAAGCAGTATATACAGTAACTTATATTCAAGGAGACCAACTATTGGTTGGAATGACACAATAGAAAAGACTTTGGAGAAATCGTTTCCAGGAGATTCTGAAGAATTGGAAGATGCTTATCATAGGAAAGTAAGGACAGGATGATTAGTATATCGTGTGTGAAAGGGATATAGAGTTTACGCATGATGAACTGGCTGTTGCAATCAAGGTCATGAAAAGTCAATAAAGCCCTGGGAATCGACATGATTGAAGTGGATGTAGTGACATGTTTGTTTTTTTTTAAGATGACACGCAAGTTCTTAAGTTGGTTTTTAATAAATATCTGAAGAAGGTCGTTTTTCTGATATTTGGAAAACTGCTGCTCTGAATTTTTTGAAGAAAGGTGCTAGTCGAGTTGCAAATGATATTTGTTCATATAGACCAATTGCGCCGTTATCAGTTGTTGGAAAATTAGATGGGCAATTCGTAATTAAAAGACTGAAAAATAGGTACCAGTACGAAGGATTGGTGTCTGAAATGCAATTTGGTTTTGCACCGGGCAGGTCAATGGAAGATACCCTATGTAGGTTAATGCAGACGGTAATAAAGCTACTCCTTCTTATGTTATAGGATTGATTATTGACTTTAAGTCAACTTTCGATACTTTATGGTGGCCTGAGGTTTTGAAGCGACCACGAATGATGCTGCACAGTTCTTAGAATATGTATAACGTTGTGAAGGGTTGCTCTTCGAACAAAACAGTCATAATTCGGACAAGGTTTGCACAGGTTGAGAGATTGGTGCAAAAAGTATATCCTCAAGGATAGATTTTCGGTTCAATTTTTCTGAATATTGTGATGGATGAGTTCTTGTTAACCTTGGCTAACCTAACAAAAGCTATCGTATATGCCGATAATTTATTTCTATTAGTGGAGGCGGATTCCAGGCATCAGCTGGAAACACAGTCAAAAAGTATCCTTAATATTGTTCAGGAGTGGACACGAAAAAATAAATTGCAAATCTCGACACCTAAGTACAAATGTAAGTTGTTCAAAGTTATGCTGATGAACGAAGACACCCTATGATTAAGGCCAAAGGGATCACACTGACTATTCTAGGACAGTGATACTTAGAATTAGTTATTGATGATAGGCTGTCTTTCCTCGATCACATGAGATTCCTGTCAGAAAAGCAAAGAATATATATTTATATGAAATTACGAAGAGCACGCAACTTGAGGAATAAAATGGAAGCATCTGAATATGTTGTATGATTGTTTATTTATTCATAATAACTTATGTGGCAGTAGCACAGGAACACAGAGTTCATAAAGTCTTAATCAGGAGGCAGTTGTTATCTGCACAAAGATGAGTCCTATTGAGTATCACTAAGGCAAGTAGAACTTTGTCGAATGATGCTCTGCATGTTTCATTCAGAAAGATATCTCATCAAGAGAGCTAGGAATAAAATTTCGCAAAGTATATTTAGATTATGGCAGGATCGCGGTGATAAAGCAGATCAGGGAAGGCACACTTACAGATTCATCAAAGATGTCGACTGTATCGACCTTAAGAAAGGCGTGCTGTGCATTGGAGGCCAATGTGGTGACTTTAATAACTGGTCATGGACCCAAGGAAAAGTTGAAATACTTTAATTTAGTGGAAAGTAACTCATGCTGTTGTGGACAGGTTGAGTCTAGTTGACATGTTATATTTGAATGCGGCTAGAAACTGTCCTGTTGTCATATCTGTTTCCCTTTGAATCAGAAACGACCAAGCGAGAATTCAATTTTCTTACAAATACACGACCTTGCTGTTTGTCAATAGTTCTCCGGAGTGGGGGGGATGTTGGACAGGGCAAGAATATACATGTGAACAGGATAATGTATTCATGACAAAGTTGAATGTGTGACATCGCTGATTTTTGTAGTGTCACTGATGGCGTTCTCATAAACCTTTATTTGAACCATTGCCAGATGAATTGGAAATACGTGTAAAGGCTCGTCCATAAAATTATAATATCGTTTTAACTTATAACTTAATTTAAATTACCATTTAATTAATGTTATTACTAGTTTTCGTTTCCGTGTCAACACGTCACTGCATGTTCATAAACTAAACTGGTGAAACGTGCATGGACAAAGGGAGTGTAAACTACACTGCTCGACAAAATTAGCAGAACAAAAAGTTCACCGAAGGCGAATAGTAGATATAATAGGCATCCTGGCATGCAAACTCCGAGTAGCCAATAGAAATCAATCTACCACCTTACAGAGCCGCATATTATGCAAATTATTCATGCCTATAAGAACATGAGGTGCGACCACATCACTTCATTCTCGTGATGTGGTCGCACCTCATGTTCTCATAGGCATGAATAATTCACCTCAGCCACATCTCCAGTACTCAGGATGGCAAGTCATCGTCGTTTAGATGATTCTTTGAGATGGGGGGCCGTCGGACAACTTGAAGCCGGGCAGTCGCAGGCGGAGGTAACACGTTGGCTTAATGTGTCACGCAATGTCATCTCGGCACCATGGAAGTACTCTGTCTGCGCGAGTAGCACAGAGGTATCATCACCGTCCTCCCTCACACCGGGTGGAAAAGGCCTTGGTTCTAATCCCGTCGATGACGCGAGGAACTTTTATGGGCTTTTTTTCACTCCGTGGGGGAGTCAGTCGGTCCCAGGCGTATATAGCAGGGATTTTCCCCTGAAAAACGGTTTTTCTTCCAGCAAAGCAGGCAAATCGACCAGAGAACACATGCAATTTATAGACACATTACACGTGGTGAGATGAAATAATTTTCCGAGTTACCCTTAATTATGGAAGCAATTTAAGGAGACAGGAACCGTTACAAAAATAGCTGGTCAAAGTTGCCCGAGGGCTACATCAACCAGAACAGACCCTAGGATGTTGCGTTATCAACTGTCTCTGGAGTTGTGACCATAGATGAAACATTTCCAACTGAACTGTGCTAAGAGGCTCAATTCAAGTGGACCCTACTCAAGGAAGCCAGTGGTTTGTCCTATTAACCCAAAATCACAGCAGAATTGTCAAAACTGGTGCCATGAACATGGGACTTGAAGTCCTGACAAATGGAGTACAGTTCTGTTCTCTGATAAGTCCTGATTTGTTGCCACAGAATAAATACCCTTATATCGAGCATGGTTCACTGCCATCAAGCCTGTTTATCCATTGGAGGGGATCATACGTTATACTGATGTCATGTCCCATATTTTCGAAAATTTTATGTCAACATCTGTAATGTGATCTTTTTGGTAATTCTTATAAAACCCCTATAAATGTCCAGTATATTTGTCCGAAGTTTCTCGCTGTTTCCTCATTTCATCGTTGTTCCATGGTACACCACCATACCAAATTTTGTTCCACTTCCTCGCAAGCTGTAACGCGAGCTACACCATGTTTTCTACGTGCTCTATTAATTTTGTCTAGCAGTGTATATTACAACATGATCCTTAAACCCCGTGCTCTTTTTTTTTCTTAGTGTGCCCATACTTTTGATCGTAGTATAAGTTTTTCCGCGACCTTCGAATCTCTACAATTAATTTTATTTTCCAGCAAATCGATTATTTATAATCGATTAATAGAGACGTTTCATTAGTTCCTTTCGAATTTTGCGTGCAATTTTGTATTTATTGCTACCACTCACAAGAGTAACTATTTCGAAATTCTCCAATCGCGTCATCCTAGTCGAAAAAACTTCCTTTTTCCTTCTCTCCTTGTCCCAACTGTTCCAACAATAGACGTTTTACGTCACATCCTGTATCTGTTGACTAGCGAATCCATTCGGTACACGTGTGGAGAGACTGACAACAACTTACCACTTCCTCTAGCCATCCTCTTATGATTTATGCAATATTACGTAACATACTTTTTATAGAGCGTGTACTCGGTGACAAACAGAGATTTAGATTTAAGCATTTAATGATTTCTTCTTAAATACTTAAAACTTCTTAATTATTAAAGTAAAATTCAAAAAGGCAATAAAAATTAATTGAATCATTTTTTATTGATCCACAGAGTTCAAGTTTCATTCTTTCATTTATGATTATCAAAAGAAATGACAAAGCATAAATCAATTCTCATTATTTATAAAATCAATCCTCATAATTTTTTCTCATAAATCTATCTCATATCGTATTTATGACACGACTTCCTAAATATTGATTGGTAATACGCATTTAGGAACATCTTTTGATGGCGAAGTTAATGAATATCGCTCTTTTTGAACTAATGTTATTCGTAGAGTCCCCTAGAGTTCGATGCTGGCCCATTACTGTTTGCTGTATTTATTAACGATATTGATGAACGTATACCAAGCTTAATTTGGAGATGATACAAAGGTTGGCAGGTGGTTAATGACAGTAGTCAGGATAAGCTACTGCAACAAGATCAAAAAAATTAGGAGATGGGCTGAGAAATGAGAGTTGAAGTTTAAAATTGACAAATGCAAGGTACTGTATATGGTACTTTATCTCAGAATAACTTAATAACTGTGTGAAACTACACTCAAGGTAATTGAAAATGAAAAAGACCTGATGCTCATTCAGATATGGAGTTCTCTGAGTAGTGCAGACAGGCTGCCAGGACAGCTCACGGGGTTTTGTCAATGACATACAGGAATTTTACTTAGGGACAAGGAGGTGATTGTCCCTTTGTACAAGGCCATGGTTAGGCCACGTCCTCTTTTGCGGAAGTTTGCGAATCTGTTTGGAATGGACGCAGAAAAGAGTAATGAGATCAGTGTGAGGAATAAAAGGATGCTCTTACCAAGGCTTCAGTTCTGCAAATTGCAGTGTCTAGAGACGAAGCACCTCTAAAGACAGCTGATTGAAGTTTTAAAGTGGATTGAGTATACTCAATGGTGATGGCATCCTTGGTCTCTTTTGGGAGACACATCAAATGATAGATATAAGTTTGAAAAGGATGGTTGCAGGATGGATAGATGTGCGAAACTTTGCCGGAGAGTAAATGATTGCTGATACAAACTCCGATCCAGTTTTGTGTAACTGGATAAAGCACGATTAGACAAATTATTAGAGGAAATGTACAGGTAACGTTGGTGGGGTTTTTTATCTTTCATTTAGTAGACCTGAGTTTTGGATTTCAAGCCTTACAATGAATGATGATATTATTTGGTAATAAATGTTTTTGGAAAAGTTGATGGTATTCAAAGATATTTGAGACTGCGTGTAGCCCAGAGACGTGCAAGATTCTGTAATTGAGTTCTCCGTGTTATTTGTGATCCTTATAGATTATAGAATGCCTTATTTGATCTTCTTTGATTTTATTATTTAATTTTCACTAAATTAATTACATAATATTCAATTTAATTTAATCAGTCCCCTTCCCGGTGGCGTGCTTTTTTATTTCTATTTCCCATTCATATTACTTCGTTCATGTTTCGTGTCAAAAGAAACAATAAATAGATAGAAAGGAAGAAAAAAGAAACGCCTTCTGGATTTGAACACGTATACGAGAAGTAATAAAAACACACAGTTATCATTTAATTAAATTAGTATTTAAAAATTGACTCATTAATTCTAGTTAACATCATTCCGTTTCCATTAGCTTCATTCATTTCACTTTTCGCTGCATCAGAAACAAATTAAAGGCTTTTTGTTTTTTCCCCAGACATAGGGCACTGGCACAGGAAGGTTGTTGGCTAACATAGACACGCAATGTTATACAGGAATTTGGGTAATCCCTGAAGTTTCTGCTCGTACAAGGAATAAAATCAAGAGAAATTTCGCCACTGCACTCCTCATTTCCTCCTCAAGTCCGGAAAAATGTATCTAAAACAGAATTACTGCATTTTTTTACTTTGCTTTTATTTTATTTTAGAATTCAGATAAAGTTCTTGTTTTGATAATGTGTAAATAGACATTTTTATTTTTGTCCTCATTCAGTGGGACCCTAAAATTTTCTAAAGGGGCTAAAGAGTTAAAGGGGAAGTAAAGCAGTACTGGGGAAATCATTAATCTTTAATCATCATGTAGTGGTAACAAAAATCCAACAAGGGGTCGTTGTTGTAGTGGGGTTTTAGGAGCATCAGTAATTAAGGCCACATTGCTCCATGTCTGTAAATTGCGTGTGTGGCGTGTCCCGTTGTCAATTTTCTGTTTCCCTTGACAAAAAACCCAAGTTTCCTGAAGAAAACAAAACGTGCTGCCTTCACCTGAAATCGATTAACTCAGCCACGTTGTGAAAAAAGGCGATTAAAATTCCTCACGTCATTGACGGGACTCCAACTCGGGCCTTTTCCACCTGGTGTGGGGCTGTCGACGACTCTACCAACTGTGCTACCCACGAGGGCCATCATAGGGTGGGGTTTAGCCTTTACTGAGACCACCAGTGTCTTCATTTTACCTCTGTATATTGTTGGTCTGAGATAAGATTTGCTTTGTGACTGGTACATACAGTATCATATACCAAACGTTTCGTTGCTTAAAAAAGAAAACAACAAAAGAATATGTGTACTTTATCATATAAAAAAGTACGAGGGTATATTTATAGGAGCTTAAAGTCCTTGTCAAAATGGATGCATAGACGCTTACGGTTCGATATTTGACTCTAATCAAACAGACATCTTGGTTTTCATTATGGACAGAAAAATTTAGGTGAGAACACGCCTCCAGTCTAAATAATTGAACTTCCCAAATACTTTTTTCTTTAAACGAAATATCATTCTGTATTGGCTGATCTCTTTTCTTGATTTGGAATAGTGAAAAACTCTCCTTCAAAATCGGATCACAAATTGTCAATTATTACTCAATTTATAACCAAATTCATCAAGATGAAACAACCAAAACCAAATCATGATAGTAGGGTCCCACGCAAATGATTACATCTAATCAAGAGGAAACATTAGCAGAGTGAAACCTCCCTTAAACAATATGAAGTACACCTTTTGATATTTGTAAAGATCAAAGGGACAGCCATGAGGCTATCGCTGTGGTCATAATGCTGTCCTGTCGTTATGTTAAGACAGATCCATTTTGGAAATATAACTGCCCCATCCTTCCGGACACTCTTTCTATTAACTTCTGATAGGTGTTATCCGGAATTCGTCTCCAATTGAGGTCAGAGCTCTGATCTGCTCATCCAACTTTCCGAAGTCATTGTCTAAAAACCAGTGTAACCTTAACCGAATGAAATGGAGCATTGTCTTGCTGCTACCGACAGGGCTAATGAGCTACCTGCACTGAGGCAGTGCCAGGTAGCTCATTATTGTCGAAAATATCCATGTAGGTCATGGACTGCTTACCTTTAGGCACTACCATCAATGAACCAAGTCCAAATCATGAGACCACTTCCACAAAGTTCATATTCGAGACGATATACTTTGAAACAAGAAATATTGTTCTGGAACTCAACGTCCCCAAACACATCTATCGAAAATCATTGCATAGCCAGATTCATAATAATTAAGATTCATGGAATCTTTTGTCATTGTTCCAGATCCAGAGTCAATGAATTAGAAACAATACCGCTCTAAACGTGGTCATTTCGTTTTGGCGATCATTTTGTGGTCATTTCATATTGGACTTATGCTCAGTTTTCCTACCAATGACTTTGTATGAGTGGATGATTTAACGTACCGATAGATGATCCTCTGGAAACTTGAGCCTAATTCTTGTTGCTTTCCACAAGCGTGAAACATAAGCTACCATCTTTATGCTTTGTCCAATACGCTCCGAGAGCCTGTGACGGAACGGGACCAGATTGCCTGCAACAGAAACTTTTCAGTTTCTATTGCAGGCAACCACTGTCCCACATTGAAAGTCTGCAATTTCTCATCCACAACCAATACTTGCTTCTAATGTACTGCTTCAGCATGAGCAGGTCCACGAGATTTAAATTAGTATATCTCAGTCTATAGGGATGAGCAATGGACTTCTGACACAATATTCTTGGAGAGACATAATACAGAATACGTCCTTCAGCAACTCCTAAAGTTCTTCCGAAAACTTTGAAGCAGCCCTCGAAGGATGAAGTGTCGAAACATGAGGGAACGTTATCGATATACGCAGCCAACAATTGATCAGGGAATGTGCGCCCTCATGCGCACGTGCTTTAGGACTTTTTGGTTCTAGTACACAAAAAGTGGTATTTCGATTATATACTTTGGGGACAGAATAAAGAAAACGCATTATCATCTGGGTGGAGAAGTTGCACAACGTGTTTCTCCAGTTACTGACCTTGGAGTCACTTTTCAACAGGACTGCAGGTTCAGTGAACCTACAAAAAACGTAACTAGAATACCTTATCGCATCCTTAGCTTCACCAAGTAGAACTTACAGCAACCACAAAGTGGAGAAAAAATTAATCAATTCCCTATTCTATCTTGTTTCATCGTTAGATATTTATCTTCAATGTAATAGAGGAAGAAAACACGTAAATGTACCCTTCCATGTCGTCAAATAAATTGTAAAATTCTAGGCAAATATTTTTATTAATCCTAAGAAATACATTCATTTATATTAGAACTGAAATTAGCTCTTTCTTTAGTTTTTATTAATTTTTGATTGTTCCCCATTTTTATAATTCATTTATTTATTTTTTTTTTTTCTAATTCAAAATCAAGCATAGAAAAGTGAATGAATTTCATTCGGTTAAAAAATTAAATTTTCATATAAAATTATCTGAAGTGTAGCGCCCTCTCTTGTTACGTACTGGAACTACCTTATATAAATAATATTAGCATTGGCATAGGATACAAGCTTACGCAACATCAGCCACAAAAAAAAAAAAAATGTTCCGATTTCACCCCTCCATTCATAACAAATACCTGTCCAGCTCAGCCTTAAATTTATTTAGGCTATCAACTTCCACAAAGTCTGTTCAACCAACCAACTACCCGCTGGCTAAAGGCAAAGTTCCGCACATCTGTCTTTCCTCTATTTCAATTTATGCCCTCTCAGATGATTATTCTGAACAAGAGGAAGAATCCCATCAGCATTGAGCATGCTTAAACCATTCAAGGCTTTATACACCGTAATCTGCAAAATTTAAGCCTTTCTTCGTAAGAACAACCCATTCACTAATCTTGTTGCCCTTCTCTGTACTCGTTCCAGCAGCTCTACATCCTTCTTGAAATGAGGCCTCCAGACCTGTATACAGTACTCAAGGTGTGGCCTGACTATTGCCTTATACAAGGGAATACTCACCTCCTTATCCCTGCTAGAAAAAATCCGGTATATCATTGACATGACACCATGAACTACTCTTGCAGACCGTCTGCACTGCTCATAAAACTTCATCTCTGCTTGCACAATTAGCCCCAGGTACTTTTTATTCTCTACCACTATCAGCGTAGTATCACAGAGTTAATACGTCACTTTGGGGTTACTGCTTCCCATATGTAGTACTTTACATTTGTTAAACTTCAGTTGCCACCTCAGCCCATCTGCTCAACCTTTCCAGATCCTGCTGCAGCAGCATAGCCTCAGTAGTGTCCTTAACAACCCTGCCAAACTTTGTATCGTCTGCAAACTTGGACATTAAGCCTGCCTGATATACCATCATCAATATTATTTATAAATACAGAAAACAACAATGGACCCAACACTGAACCCTGAGGGACTCCACTAATAACATTAGTCCACGATGAGCAGTGTCCATTGATTACCACTCTCTGTCTTCTCCCACTCAACCCACTCCTACCACCTTCGATGCAAAGCAATTTGCATCCAAAGCCACACTGCTCCAATTTGTACAGTAGCTTTTCATGTCCAACAGTATCAAAAGAATTTCTAAGTTCCAAATATATGATTTCAAAGTTAGTCCCTGCATCCAGTTCCTTTGTGACCACATCATAGTATCCAATCAAATTAGTCAGACAAGACTTCCCCTTAACAAACCCATGCTTTGTCCGAGCTATAACTGAAGTTATGTCTAGATGATCCTGCAGTGCTTCTTTAAACAGTGCCTCCATTAATTTCCCTGAAACAGAAGTTAAATTAACATGTCTGTAAATATATGTGTTACCCTTTGATCCTCCTTTGTGAATTGGGGTCACATTTGCACATCTCCAGTCCATGGATACCTCTCCTGAGTCCAAGGAAGCTCTCATAATTATGGCTAAGGGTTTGTTTACTTCCTTTGCTGCCTCCTTTAATATAACTGGATGCATTCCATTCACCCCGGGTGCCCTTCTTATGTTTACCTTCAACAATTTCTCCTCTATTCTGTTCTCAGTTATTTCAAGATCATCCAGCTTACTGCCAGAGTTTAATTCACCTCTGGCATTCCCCTCCCTGAATAACTCGTCATGTGTGAATGTAGATGCAAAATACCCATTTAGTTTGTTAGCCACCTGAGCAGCATCATCAACAGTTGAACCATCGACATCCAGTGGACCAATCTGATTGAACCCTTTCCTTCTAGAGTTTACATAGTTAAAGAACTCTTTGCTGTTTTTCTTTGCATCCTTTCCCAAAGATTTCTCATAATCTGCCTTTGCTTGCCTAAACTCCTTTGTAACTTGGTTACAGATCAACTTGTATCTATCCTAGGCTTCTGTGTCACGTGCTAATTTATATGTTTCCCATGCATTTTTCTTCTCTGCCATATGCCTCATTAGTTCATCTGACATCCATTTTAGGCCTAAACCTTGAACAATATTTCTTAGTTGGTATGTAAAGCCTAGCAGCTTCAAGATAAGTTCTTTGAATGCTTCCAATTTTGAATTTGCTGTTGGTAACATCATCAGTTGATCCCACCGTATAGAATTTAAATACTGTCTCAGACCACCGTAGTCGCCTTTTCAAAATCAAAAACCCTTCCCTTTACCCCTGATGGTAGTTACCTCCTTGAGTAAATTCCACCTCAGCACACTGTGGTCACTTTCACATAGTGGTTCATTTATCTGCAGATTTTTGATGCATGAAGAATCACTGCTGATAATCAAATCAAGAGTATTACTCCCTCTAGTTGCGTCCCGAACATGCTGATGTAGAAAACAATCATCCAATAAATCCACAAAAGCCCTGCTAGTGTGTGAGTAACCAGCGCCCAAAATCCAGTCAATATCTGGGAAATTAAAATCTCCCATTATAAGACACTCTGATTTACTGGTCCACTCTATTTCCCTGTACAATATCTTATTATACTGATCAGAGTCATTAGGCCTATAGCACACTCCTACTCTCAATTTTGATCTCCCAATGCTTATGTCACACTAAACTGACTCGACACTGCACTGTCCAGCGATGTCGACTGGCTTCATTTCCTTGGATTTTATGTGTTTCTTTACTAATAGCATAACCCCTTCTCCCTTCCTGTCTTCTCCATCCTTCCTGTACACATTGTACTCCCCAAATTCCATTTCTGCATCCCTTATATCTGTGTGACACCATGTCTCTGATATCCCAACAATATCCGCCTTTGATGCTTGGAGCAATAACTCAAATCCATCAAATTTATTTACCAAACTCCTACCATTGGTGTACATGCAAGTATAAATGCAGCTGTTCCTATTCTTAGCCACCCTAACACAACCCATGTGTTTACTTCTACCGCAATGATGATTCCCAGCAGTCTCTGAAATACCCTGCATCTTATTTTCCAAGCTGCTGCTCATTCCAATCGAAGCAGCAGTGCAAGAATCACTTTCACCTCTGCCAGTGGCTACTGTTAATCTATTAGTCCTTGTATCCCCCCAATCTAGCAGTTTTACGACCCACGTAACACTGCCTTGATAGCATCAGCAAACATTCTTGCACCCTTTTTATTTAAGTGTATCCCATCCCTGTAGAAGCAGTCTTTCCTGTTAAAAAGCGTAGAAATTCTACCCCATGAGCCTTGCACATGCCCTCCAGGACCGAATTGATCGACAAGGCTCTCATCCTATACTCCCTCCTATCATGTCTGGGCAGAATTGCAGACAATTTCAAATTCAACCCTAACTTATGGCTTTTTTTCAGCATTGACTTGTACTTGTTAAGTAAATCTGCAGATCTCCCACTCTTAATGTCATTGGTGCCAACATGTACAATAATAACACCCTTTGTGCCCTTAAAAGATGAGATCTGCTCTATAACGTCATCAACCTTTTCCCCTGGCAGACATACCCTGGCCCTTTTCCATTTTTCCTTTTTGCACAATAAGTTCCCCGTTTCCCTGATAATAGAGTCGCCTACAACAACTAGTTCCTTTGGGACCAGCGCATTCTGCCTTGGAGGGTTGCCGCTGTGTTCAAGTGCAAGCTCTGGCATTGATGTGGGCAGCTGAGAGCTTGATGAGCCCCTCAATTTAAATCCTTTGAGGGCGCACACCCTGTCCTTCAAGCTCTCATATAAGCCCATAATAATGCTGAGTTGGCGCCTGATTTCCTCATTCTCCTTACATCGCGCACACACAAAGACATTTCTCTTTCCAAGGAGAATGTGTGTGGGATGTTAGGAGTGTGAGGATTGAAGTGTAGCGCCCTCTCTTGTTACGTTATATAACTACCTTACATAAATAATCTGTTTTTATTAATAAAGTATTAACGTTAATATTAGTCGTGGCTCTAAATATAAATATAGAATAAATATACAAAGTTAAAATAATTTTGTTAATTTAGCATGCCAGTAAGCATAGTAATAAATTGCAACGTACATTTTGCCTCTAACATTATCGAAGTTACGTGTTGAGCCATTTTGATGTTTAAATAATCATGCAAAAAGAAGCGTTTTATAATTATTGATGAAAGGGAACATCATAAAATGCTTTCGTGTATTGATAAGGAACAATATCTGAAAGAATGGGCGAATAACAAAAAAATGACAGCAGGCAATAACGCAATGAAAGTATTTGCATTGTGGCGCCATCTCTTGTAAGTTTAGCAACATCTAAAAGACCAAAGTGCAGAATTTTACAGAGATGGGAAAACTTTTGATCTAAAACTCTAAAAATCGGTCACTCGCCACATTTAAGTAATAAAATATTAATCTCATTTTAATGAAACAAACTTAATATTTCTATAATTTTAATGATGAGTTATTTAATTCATTATACAAAATAAATTATACACCAAGTGTAAATGAATTATACATTCATTAATTCAAAATAAATTATACACCAAGTGTATAATTTATTTTGGGGTTGCTGTTCCACAAGTGCAAGACCTTGCATTCTGTTGCATTAAAACATAGCTGTCATTTTTCTGACCATTCTTGCGGCCTGTTCAAGTCATCCTGAAGGAGCGTTGCTTGCACTGATCATTAACGAATCTCCCAATCTTTTACATCATCTGCAAATTTTTACATCACGACCTTTATCCCTTCGTCGATGTCGTTATGAAAAATCAAAAACAACAGTGATTCAAGTGGGGGATCCCACTCCTGAAGTTACTCCAATTGGTAGAATATCCATTAATCACAACCCTCTGACTTCTACTTGCAGCCATGCTGCGATCCATCCTAAAATCTTTCCAGTAATCCCAACCTGTTCCAACTTTTAGAGTAACTGAGGGACTAAGTCATATTCTTCTTGCTAAAATCCAAATAGAAAATGTTGAAATTAGTTCCTACGTCCAACTTATGAGTAATTGTGTCAAAACAACTGACAATATTAATCAAACATGATTATCTCTTAACGAAACCATGTTACCAGAATTCCATTTCTATCTAAATGTATATTGGACTCTTTATCGTTGCCTCCTTAATTTTCCGTACCACTGACTTCAGACTGATCGGTCCGTAGGAATTCAGTTCATTCTTGGAACCACCTTTATGTATTAGCAATATATTGATCCTTCTCCAATCCAAAGGAATGTCTCCCGAATTCAAGGATTCCCTCGAAATTAACATTAATAGTTCAATTCTAGGTATAATCGACTCAAGGAGCTTTACTTGCCTTTAGGATTGAAAGTTTTTTTAATAAATCTGACCTGTTTCACAACAGTCGAAGATTCGTGATTTAACTTCTCTGGATCATTACTTGTGGGACTTATGGAAAGGTAAAGTGCTAAAAAAAATGAGAATAAAATATGTTGAAACATTGAAAAAGGTGTTAGCGAAAAGATTACGTGCAGGTATTCAAGAAGATGGACATTTTCAACGTTTCGTATAATTTTTATAACTAGATTTATTATTACAGTAATTACTTGATTGAATTTTGATTGTAAAAGAACTTTTACATTTTAATTACAGATATTAAATTACAGTATTGAAATGACATTATTACCATTCAGGTAAAGGAATTCCAGAAAAAGATTTTGAACTAACATGACTGCGTGGGCTTGAATCATAACCTTTTACATATTTCTTAGACAAACATTCCATTTTAATTAGTTCATTGATTTCCTTGATTTTGGATATCACAAGCTTCTCTTCAATTTCGTGATATGGTTTAAGTGGCTTTAATATTATCATGGCATCTGCAAACAATAAATTAAGCTTATAATTTCTAAGAATTTCCATCCTCTTTTTATATTGGGTCAGAAAACACAGCATTAGTGATCTTCGTACTGCCCAGGTCAGGTCAGTAAGCTGTTGGGCACTGGACTGGTTTAGATATTTACTAATCCACCGTGACAATTTACTTATATGTTCCTTGCACTCAGAGTCTGAATTTATTAAATTCGTATCAAAATTTGAGAAGTCGCACTTCCGAAAAAAGGACACTATTTTTTCTATTGCAGCAAGCCCATCCATACTGAGATGAACCCCATTGGTAAGTAAAGTATATATTTCATTTGCAATAGGGAAAAACTCATGTTCTGGCCAAAAAGTCCCGCTCAATTCATGCAGTAGGGGTTTTATTTTGTGCTGAATGTTATCTACTGTTCTTGCTTTCTGTAAGTTTATCTTGATACTATTTCCATATCTGTAATTATGACTAATAAACTTTGAACATGCTGGACAACTTGCTCCATCATTCTTTTTCCAGGACTCACTCAGCCATTCTGACAAATATTTATTTTCGACTGCATGCCCACAGTCAACTAATAATACGTAACCTTTTTGGAAACTCTTCTCAGCTTTCTGGACTAACATTTCATTGTTACAGCAATAGCACACCGAGGGACATGGCTCACCACAAAATCCAATGCACTGATGTCCACATGAATACAGAAAAGCGCATGGTTTCTCACAAGGAGGTCTGTCGCATTGCTCACCACACCGACGAGTGCAAACTATATGTTCGCACTTCCATGTGCAAGGCTCGGGACATACTGTGCATGGACGGCTACATGGATTTGTGCAACGATAATGAGGACAACGAACCATACATCTTAGATTGCAAGAACATGAAGCCCCGCATGTTTTGCTACATAGGTGACCACAAGATAACAACTTTCTACAGAATTTTAAACAAGGTTTATGTATCCGATAGAAATAGCACTTAGAACAAACACCAGTACATTTATGTCCACAGTCTAGAACTTCTAAGCATTCCTCAAAGCAGGCTTTAACCAATGTATCAGGTTCAGCATGCTGTTCTTTACTACCACACCGAACCCTGACCTGGTGTCCACATAAAGAATCAACAGCAACCATTTCCTTACATCTGTTTTTCATACTGAAGTCATTTAAAGTGATATATTCACCACATGCAATTTCTATCTGATGGCCGCATGAAGCCTCACTAACAATTATTTCTTTACATCTCCTTCTTATATTGACTTTTCCAAACTTTTCATATTCTGCGCATGCAATGCTTACCTGATGGCCGCATGAAGACTCGGCAACCATTATTTCTTTACATCTCTTTCTTATATTGACGTTTCCAACCTTTGCATATTCTGAGCATGCAATGCCTACTAGATGGCCACATGGAGAGCTAACGAATATAATTTCCTTACACTTTGTATAGGAATTTTGAGAAACATTGGTCGAATCCATATTATTTTTGCCTTCCATATTAACAGATACTTTATGACCACATGGCAACAGCGTACTTTTTTTCTGGTCACTTTTTAAGTCCTTTCCACTTTCAACAATTTGTGAGGAACATTCTTGGTGTTCACTTTCATCTTTTGTCTCATTATTATCCCCGCACATCAAAAGTTTTTCGTTATCTTCAGAAGATGAAGCACTAACTTCGTCGTCCTTCGGTTCATCGAGATTTCTGTGAAATTTTTCCAATATTCGCCCACGTGGCAAGAAGCCAAATTCAAATGACGCCCTTTTATAAGGTCTTCTTTCATTTTGTAAGTTTTTGGAACATTTCTTACAATGCCATTGAAAATGTCTTTCATTACCATGACAACACTTTGGACATTCGTGACCACATTTAAAAAGATAAGTACATGGCTTTAAACACATCAGGTGAAAACCTCCTTCATTTGATACCTTTTTTTGTGTTTCTGCATGCCAAGAACATTCAATAACCAGATCTGGTCCAATAGCACCCCTCTCAGTTAATTTTTCAACGATAGAGGACCACAGCTGATTCTTTGCTGCGTAGAGAGTAAAATTCCCAAAGCAATATAAAGCATGTTTAGCACGTGATAAAGCTACACAAACACGATTTCTTTCACTCAGAAAACCAATGACATCTGAAGCATTGCTTCGGACAAATGATATAAGAATGATATTACTTTCTTCACCTTGATAATTATCAATAGTAATTACTGGTACTTTTGGAAATATGTTTTCTTTTTCCATTAGTTTTTTAATGAGAAATAACTGACCAACATATGGTACTAGTATGGTGATCTCTGATCTTTGATATCCCTGTTTTAGAAGATATCTACAAAGGCCAAGAACAATTTTTGCTTCCTTTTTGTTAGAATGACTCTTGGCTTCGTTGTATTCATCTTCCGGATATTGGTGAGCCATGAAAAAAACGTTTTCTTTCATGCCCCTAATGTTTGGGTAATCGCGGACTGTATAATGATTTTCAAGTGATGGATATATTTCTGGCACCAGAAGCTGGGCTATATCGGGTTGCATTCTGTGTTGTATCTGCAAGGTCTGCGAAGGTATCCCATTTTCAAAGAGTCTTTCAAACATCGATATATCCAAACGATACTTCTTTGCCAACTGATAAACTGCATTTTTAGGCCTCAGTTGTTGGTGATCACCTATTAAGATTAGATGCTGAGTAGAAGTAGGTATGGCAGCAATGGCATCGCCTTCTAGAATTTCTGCTGCCTCTTCAAATACCACAACTTTTGGTTTAATCTCTTCAAGTAATTTTCTGTTCTTGGCAGCAGAAGTTGCAGTGAAGGCAATGATATCAGCCTGTTTTAAAATCGTATAATGAATATCATGTTGCTTCTTTTGAAGCTCTTCGATAAGATTTTTGTATACTCTTTCACGTCTTGGAATTTCTGCCGTCAATTTTTTTTCTAGGCTTCTTCTCCATTTCCAAAAAAGCTTCCAACGTTCTTCAATAAACAGTTCCCATACATCAGCAGTTTCTGGTGTGCACTGCTCATAATAATTACCATCCTTCTTTTCTTCTGTCTGTATAGGTTTAGTCGAATTACTGTTAGCATTAATTTCACTACCTTCATTAAAAATATTTATCACCTTTTTCGTAATTTCAATGACAGCATGCCAGCTGTAACCTATCCTTTCACCACCATCACCTTCAACCCTGTTCCATTTAGCATCAATCACACCACTGCCATCAACATTTCTATTTATCTTTTGATCCTTTGTTGTTCCGTGTAATTCCATGTCTGCATCATCAGTCAGTGAATCTAGGGACCGAGTGGAGTTCTGAATTCCTAATTTAAACGGTTTCCCATTTTTATTTGCAGATCGGACCTGATCATCCTTTTTATTTTTAAAGAAATCTTTGCATTCTTGCATGTCTTCATATATATGGATCAATTGTGGGGTTAAGCAAAGCCACTCCTTTACTGACTGTATCAGCATCTCCCATTCTCGTTCCTTACCAACTGTCTGCCAGTAATCACCACCATGTCTTCTTTGTACATTGTTATGAAAAAAGTTGTCATAATCACTGTGTGCATTCCTGCCCAGAATATGTACGCCACAGTACAACGGATGCAGTGTTAAAAACTTAAACTCGAAATTCAAAGATTTAAGCCTTTCTTCACAGTCACTGATCTTCTTATTTAAAGTAAAGAAATCTTCATCATAAGGTAAACGTGAATTTTCGAATAGTTCTTCAGCTATATATAGGGAAATATTTTTATTCCTATTTTCAAATCTTCTGATAGCAGATGTGATATTTTTTAATTCGTGTGGTATTATCTCTTCGCATTTTGTCCTGCTACCAACCCGAACAAGTTTTCTAGTGAAAGGAAGGAACCCTTGAAGAAACTGGTCCAAAGCATGATTTGTGTAGCAAACAATCAAAACTGGAGTTCTCTTTGTTTCATTCATATTCATTAAAATAGTGCATATGATTTTTTGTCCTAAATATGTTTTTCCGGTACCAGGTGGACCCTGTATAACACAAATCTTATTTGTTAATGCCAAACGAAAAGCTTTCATCTGATGTTCATCCAACCCAAGGCTATCACCATAAGGCCAAATCTCATCTCTAATGTCGCCATGAATAGTAGATAGTTTTAGCACTTTATGTAAGTTTAATTTCAAGTTAGGGTTAAATAATAGTAGGGTATAAACAAAGTTAGGGTGGAGATAATCAGGTGGAGAAACATAGTTTCTGAGAAAAACTATTATATCAGCGAGTGCAAACTTCTCAGCCGTCATATCTTTCATTGCCTTCAGGGTATGATGGTAAGCTTCAAAATATGAATCTGCTTCGATAGCAGTATAAGTACATAAATCTAACTCGAAATCCTTTCCCAAATCAGTATCTAGCGTGAATTCAAAACGGCAACTTTTACCAAATCCGTCTTCTGGTGACCGTTTAGTAATACAAACAAAATACATGGTCTCAAAATTATCCAAAGAGAGACAAATTAGACTTTTTGGCTTCAGTTTATTGGTGCATGTCCAGTTGACAACTTTTGAAAGCTCTACTTCGGCTTTATAAGTAATACCTGAATAAGTATAATTAGTCGCCAATATAGTGACATTGTGATAAACATGACCAGTAGTCAGATTAGTTAGACGATTATTGGAATGGAGAAGTTTGTATTCCTTAATTCCTTCTCGAAAGGAATGCAACATGTCTTCTCTTAGTAGACGAAAGTGCACATCCAGATAGTCTTCAACACTTTCATAAGGGCCATTGATGATATTTTTTCTAAGAAACACAGGTTCTTCTGAGAGTATATCAACTGCAGATGGAATGATAGGCAACGAACGAAAGTCATTTGGAGGAGAGGCAGACACGTCCGCTTCAGATGCAGTTGACAAAAATTCCAGTTTTCGTTTCTCTAGTTCGACAACCGATTTCAAAATGTCTTCCGCATCTTGAATATTAGCTTTGTTTTTCTTAAGATAATCTTTTAGGAATATAAGAAGAATATCCTGTTCATCGCTTATCTCTAAAGGCAACCTAAAAAGAAATACTTCTAACAACTTAATTAAACTTTTTAACATTTCTTGCACATCGTTGGACGAAGAAACTGATTTTGTGAAAGAGCTTGGAACTGTGCTAAGGAGAAACAAGCAAGGCGATTGAAGTTTCCGGATCAGTTCCACAATACTTCGAGATTCTTCTGCATCGCATGCTTTAGCTAGCAAGCATAGAACTAGTTTTACCTCTTCTGGAGATAACTCATGACTATTTAGATAAGAGTCAAAATTATTTTCTTTGTTATTTAAATATTTCAAAATTTCAGTACTACTTCTCTCTGAAACAAATGTCATTTCAGCAATCATCTTGATGGTTTTCAGTTCATCCACCCTTCTTTTTCTTTTTTGAAAGCTTGTGGTCATTTCTGTGGCTATCATACTATTATTTTAATTGTGTATCTTTTTATTTCTGATTCATTCCTAGCAGGATTTCTTGATTTGAGTGTCCATTAATTCTTCAATAACATGCTCCTGCAATTCTTCTGTTCTTGCTGTTGTTTGGTGTCTTCATGCCCGTATACAAAATAGTTTCGAACCCTGTAAAATACAGAATGTTTTAAATTAATTAAAAAAAATAATTTCAGACAATAAGTAAAGAATAAAAATAAGTTACTCAAGAAATATAATTTAGAATTCAAGTAGGCAAAGTATAGTTAACTGGAAGGGGAGGGATCTACGTGATTGTTCATCATTAGGTTTGGAACATTGGTTTGAGATGCAAATTCTACAAAGTTTACAAAATTCTATTAATAATAATTTAATTATGTTAAATAATTAATTAAATTAAAGTTAGCGATGGGGTTACAGTCTTGTCTTAAACTTCGGATCCTTGGGTAACAGGCTAACTATTTTTAGGCTGTTTGTTAACATTTAACACTATTATGAGTATTAATTCTAATATTTTACAAAACACAATTTACAATAATTAAAATCAATTATTATAATAACTAATTAAATTAGTTATTGTAATAATTGTATACAGTTATTTTAATTTTAGCTGGAAATCCCTAGAGTTACTCTCCTAAATTGGGTTGGAAGGAATTCTACTCTAGGAATCAGGTAAGCCCTTACATCCTTATTTAGGAGCGTAACTTCAAGGATCTCCAGCTAAATCTACATTAATTAATTAATTAGATACTATAATACACGAATATACAGATAGTATTGTTGCTAATTGCTTCTACATTGATAGCTGTTAGTCCCCTCAACGGGAACCAACACCTACCAATGTAAGAGTAATTATGAAACTCCAGCGTTGCAGAGAGTTTCGATTTGTCGGAACATGTTCGATGATTTGTTTAGACATTAATCAGCTGATGGTGTTCAGTCTGAATGAATCAGCCTGCTTTCAATAGATGTTTTTTGTGTTTCGTTGGATTTTAAAACGAGTGATTTCACTGAGCTACTGCCAGAGTTGTTACTGTGTACCCTTCGAAGGCTTTTCAGTGGTTTGGCAAGTTTCAAGAGGGACGCTTCTCTTCAAAGACGATCCTGCTCTCGTTGCTCTTTAGCTTCAGAAACCAATGATTCAATCGCATTCGTGATCCACTCAGGAGTGATTGATATTTAGCTAACCCCGAAGTTGCTGGCGAGATTGGACATGTCAGTTAGTTTTAACGAAAAATTTAGGAATGTTTCATGCAAGTTTGTGCCTTGCATCATCACTGATGAGCACAGAGAGTGCGAAATTCAGCGAGCTGCTACTGAAACACTGTCTTCTTCCATCGTTACTGGTTGATTTCATTGTAATAGGCTTTTAAGAGCATCTGCAACTAAGACCATATTGCTCCGTGTATATTGTCTGTAACCTATGTGTGTTCTGAGGTCGATTTACTCTTTGCTAGATGAGAAACCCAAGTTTCCGGGAGAGAAAAAACTATGCTGTCCTCGCCTGAGAGCGACTAACTCAGCCATGTTGTGAAAAAAATCCCATAAAAATTCCTCCTGTCATCGACATAACTCGAATTCAAGTCTTTTCCACGAGGTATGGGGAGGATTGTGATCCTACCAACTGTGCTACCCACGAGGGCTCGTTACTGTTGATGAATCTTTGGTTTATGACCTGGAAACAAAAGTCCAATCCTCCGATGGAAGACTTCGTCTTCTCCAAAGCCAAGAAAATCAAAATAGTCTCGATATCATACTTATCGTATTTTTTTTAACTTACAGGGTATGTTCAATATGAATTTGTACAGCTTGGCCAAATAGTGAACCAGGACTACTATAACACAGTTCTATGGCAATACTTAAAGCCTCCTTGAGAAGCCACAGGTCTGTAATTATTTTGAACACTACAGAGAAACTATTAGCAATTACAAAAGAAAATAATCCTATCAGGAATGGTCGTTATTTAGTCGTTAATTGAAGAATTAGAATATTGCCATAAAGTAGCATATGCAGATGATTTAGATGTGTTTATATCAAGCATATCTAGAAAAAATTTAGAAGGGGTAATTTTGAATAATCTACAATTGTGGTATACCTCACCGTCTACAAAATTAACAGATACTTAGTAAAATGTGTAACTCGTAGTATAGTTATGTTCTCTGATGACTTCCGTTTTAGCCTACAAACAGATTCTAGACATTATTTCATCTGGAGAATGAGGAGAGAGTGTAGAGTGTGTTTAGTCTCAAACGCAACCAAGGGTTTCCCCCATCTCCGCGTAGTATACATTGTGGGTGTGGAACAAAACACTGTCAATGCCAGAGGTTTAAAAGTGTATGGGTTTTGTATATGTGTAGCGTCGTGTACCGTTGTTCCTCTGGTCATTTAGCCGCTGGGCCCCTAATGGGTTTCAACGTTGTCCACACTCTGCCCCGTGGAGGCAGACCAGGTACATTAGCATTATAGTTATTTACTCTGGCAGGTCCTGCCACCTAATTTCAAGAGATTTCAGTGGCTAAAAAAAAAAAAAAACGCTACAGATAGGAATGCTGTACCATCCCTCTAACATCAGGGAAAGGAACACTTGCTGTGGAGGCGGTATATGTGGGACGGAATAATGATCAACGGCCGCACCCTCTTCATGTGTTTGATAGGGGTACTGTAACTATGCAGAGGTACCGAGAAAAATTCCTCGGACCTTATATGCGACATTTTACGGGGGCAGTCAACCCAGATTTTCTTTTCATACATAGAGATCAAGTTGTGGAGGAATATCTTGAAATTGAAGATATCCAATGACTTCCTTGGCCAACACGATAAATTCACCTTAAATTCGACCGAATATGTATGGGACCACCTTGGGAGTCGCATTGCATGCTGATAGCCAACTCCTTTGTCAATTTGGTGAGCTAAAGTCTGCACTGGTAAAAAAATGAGATTTGTTGCCATAGGATCTTATAGACACCCTTGTAGACGCCTGATAATTTATATGCATTCCATGCACTTTTCTTCTCTGCCACGAGTCTACTTCATTTGACAACCATTTAGGCCTAAACCTTGAACAATATTTCTTAATAGGTATGAAACGTCTAGTAGCTTCCATGATTAATTACTTGAATGCTTCCCACTTAGAATTTGGTGTTGGTAACATCATCAGTTGGTCCCAGTGTACAGAAATTAAAAACTGTCTGAGACCGCTGTAGTCACCTTTACGGAATCAAAAACCTATTATATCTTTAAGTAAATCCCACATCAGTACATTGTGATCACTGCCACCTTGTGGTTCCTTTATCTGCAGATTCTTAATACACGAATGACCACTGCTCATAACCAGATCAAGAGTATTACCCTCTCTGGTTGCCTCTCGAACATGTTTGTTATTTGGTTTTTAGGAGCATTAGCAACTAAGGCCATATTGCTCCGGGGATATGCGGTGGTCATTTCCCTGACCTTTCCACATCCTCCGTATTCGGTGGTCACGGGCTCGAACCCCGGTCTAATCAAGAAGTGTGTGCTACGCACTGCTGCTCTTGCCCACTTGGCTACGGAGGCGCCTCTCGAACATGCTGCTGCAGAAAACAATCATCCAATAAACCCACAAAAGTCTTACTAGTGTGCGAGTGACCAACTCACAAGTTCCAGTTAATGTCTTTCACCCTCTTCATGATATGTCCATAATAAATCTTAATGGGAATGTGCCATAGTCAGGGGTGTTTCTAGGGTATGTGGTGCCTGGGTGCCAATTGAATTTGGCCCCCCTTTAAAATTTTCTTCTTATGTGTAAGTTTCAGGTTTTCACACGCCCCTTGAATGTTGGTGGCCAGATGGAGTGCACCCCTTTCACCCTAAGGACGGCTCGCTCCTGGCCATAGTTTTACAGACTTTATCGGATGCAATCATAAAGAACTTTCTAAATTAGTGTGCATAGCCAGAAATTTGTATGGTGAGGGGTGAGGAAATAGCATTATAAACTATGATTAGTTTTACCGAAATATTTTTAAGGTTGGGTCAGTGGCGGATTTAGTACTTGAGGGGCCCCAGGCGAAATTCAATTTTGAGCCCCCCCTCTAAATATTTTCGGTACCACTACAGTGTGCATTCTACGCACACGTTTTTACTATAGCACGCGCTCTAGATTTGGTGTTGCGGTTTTAATCATTTTGGTTGCGCAATTCTTTCAAACATATTTTAACTAATGTTTAAATGAAAAAATGGCACAACTAAGCATTAATGATAATACGTATTCTACTTCAGATTCACTTAGTTCGCATAGATCCTTCATATAATATGTAGGGATATTCGCATAACTTCTCATATTAAATTATAGTTTCATTCAGTAACGATAATAATGGTGAGTGTAAAAATTAAAAATGAAACAATTTTTTTTTTTTTGAGACATGAGATTTGAAGCCCCCGCTATTTATGAGGTCCCAGGTGCGCGCCTCTTGCGCTTGTGCAGAAATCCTCCACTGGGTTGGGTCAAGTTTTCTAAGGGCCCATGTCCATTTATTCACTTTTAACTGTCTGTTAGTTCGTGTTCTACGAAAAATTCTCCTTTCTCCTCCCTACTAAAAATTTCTATAAACTTAAGCGTTTTTCATGCAATTGTTTACTAGAAATCAAGGTAGAATGTCTGTAACCATTTCGCACATACTTTTAGAGGCCCTAAAACGAGGTGGGGGAGGCCCTCGACTAACAGTAATGGCATTGTTCCAATTTCTTTGACAGAAGTGAATATTTAATTTGAGGAAAAGAAGAAGAAATGCTTACATTTTACAATAAAAAGTTGGCTATAAATACTGTACTTAGTAAAGATGACTTCATATGTTGTTATTGTAGTAGGATTTCAAGAGCATCGGTGGCTAGACTAAAAACTTGCTGGATTAAAAACCCAGCTACTCTCTCCTGATTCTTACTAACTCAGCCCATAAAAATTGCTCACGTCATCGACTGGACTCGAATCTTTTCACCTGGTGTGGGAAGGAGAGTGATCCTACCAACTGTGTTACCCACTAGGGCGACTTCGACTTCACATGGGCACACAATCAAAAAATAACACCTAGTAGTAACAACTACTGCGAGTGGTAACGAAATTCAAGAAACGAAACCGAAACTAAACCAAGAATTGTCTTTCGTTTCAAGGACAGTGCACTCCGAGCTGGGTTAGGAAAAACCCTACATTGATTTTTTTCGTCACAGTTTCAACTTGTGACCACTTCAACCGAATCACTGTGACAAAAACCTGCTGTTCCAATTCTGTTTCCGGCTATCGAGAAAGAAAAACAATATGTATATATCCTTATTAAAGGGGCTCCGAAAAATATTTCTCCACAGGGTAGGTACGGAAATACCTTGGTTCGGCCCTGTTTACAGTATATTGCTGATGCTTCATAAATACATACTAATTAAATAATTTAATGTATCTTTTAAAAAAAATCCAGACATCATGGACGCCATTTATAATCAATATGCGTATAAAAGTTCAACGTTAGATAGTTTCTCCTAACACCTTTAAATTACCTTTAAAAACACCTCTAAATTACCACAACACTAACTGGAAAAATGAAATTAAATTAATCATAAATAATAATTCTGAGGATCTGTCATAATTACGTTATGTAACTCTCAACAAAATAAATAACTTTAGCCAGTAGTAATGGGTTTAAATGATTTTAATGTGAAAAATATATTTACTTACATTTTTGGCTATATTGTCGGACTTTGTAAATGTATTCGCTATATGAAGATGCATTGACAATACTAAGCAATCTCATACAATTAATTCTCAAAATATTAGACTGTGGAAATTTCGTTGGGAGATGCTCGTACATCCTCTTTATAGTCAGATCTGTCTCCAGTTAATTACCATAACGTGTGAAAAAACTCTAAAGGGTACTCTTTCACATGGGCTATAATGTCGCGGTTGTTTAAATTACATTCATCTGAATTCTAGACCTAGAGAGCTTACTTGTGCTCTGTTGAAACGGCTGCCTAACCATCAATGAAGTCCCCATGCCAACCAATGATTGTTTATGTCCACACTTTTCAATGTCAATCAAAGCAACCTGGTACTATACATCTCACTTCATAATGCCCTTCGCTGGCTGATAGTAGCTCATGCTGACGTCATCACTTAATGTGGTTAGTCAGGTAAAGTCGTTTTTCCCCCTTTAAAAATGCGAACTGGTGTAGAATTCACTCCATTTATTCACACCATTTATTTTCCCTGAATATTCATAACTAGTCAAAATCGATATGAAATTTAGCTACCATTTTATGGTCAGAAAATTTAAAATTTCCCCAGTAAATTGCTTTTAATATCAACAAGGAAATAGCAACACCCTTTAGTATTAGCATAGTAGTGGCAATTGATGCAAGAAAGCAAGCTTATGCAGCATCAGCCAAAAATAAAAGAAAAATTAAAAAGCTTCTCATTCATCTGTCCATTCGCTTGAAAAATTTGTCCAGTTCTTCCTTGAATTTATTTAAGCTATCAACTTCCACAACGACAGATGGAAGTTCGTTCCAGCAATCAACCACCCGTTGGCTAAAAGCAAATTTCCGCACATCTATTTCGCAACTATCTTTCCTCAATTTGAATTTATTCCCCCTCATCTGAGCAAAAGGAAGAATTCCATCAGCATCGAACTTGCTCAAAGAGTCAAATCATTCAAAGCCTTAAACACCTCAATCAGATCACCTCACAGGTGGCTAGTCTGACGCTGCAATTTGCAGAACTTAAACCTTTCTTGGTAAGAGCACCCCTTTGTTCCTCCTCAGCAATCTCGTTGCCCTCTCTGTACTCGTTCCTAATGTATGATATATGCTGGACTTAAATATCGCCTATCAGGGAAAAATACGCGATACTGAAGACTCAGCGTCCAGCATGTTGTTATTATTATTAGCCATATGGTGTAAGAAGCGTGAGGCTTATACTGCATCAGACAAAAAAAATTCCCAAGTTACCCTGAGAGAGAGGAATCACCAAGAAAGAAAGAGAAGAATGATGATATCCAGCTCAGGACCCCGGGTGTGCCAAGCTCATACTCACCAGATGTCAGCCCCTGGGGGTATATGATAGATTTTCTTAAATTGCTGCAAAAGCAAATGTACACAGAAAACCTTTTGGGGATGCGCCTAAAGTGGAATGCTGGATCCTTGTCAAACATTTCATCGCCTAAGGGAAAAAAGGCAACAAAACATATTAGTTAATGCTTTCATCTCTCCAAGAAAATCGTATAAAAGAAAAGGTAATTAAAGATTATGCTTCTGAAAGTTCTTTAATTTCACACTACTTCTAATTTGATCTTAACTTAAAATTCAGATTATCCAAAATTCGATTAATTATCGCCAAAGTATGGCTTGTTCATAACCGTTTCCACAATAAATTTCAGTATTCTCTGTAATAAAGTGTTAATCAAGTTCAGCTCAGACTGATTAACCCACTTCATTTATTCGACTTTCAAGTAGATCCGCCATTTTGTCTTAGCCATATAATGTCAACAGAGGCGTATAACATGCTGTAACAAGAACAAAAGAAAGGAAGAATTATCTCCAGAAAACAAAAAACACTCAGGAATAACTCTTCCAGAAGAAATAATAAATGAAAGTCATAAATTAAAAAAGAAAAATTGAATTTCTATGTTTACAGTACTTTTCGATGTTTGCGTTACAGTATTTTACACTTTTCTCACGTACAGCGAGTGAAGAGGTTAAAAAAAAAAATAAGGCCTGAATAGTTTTATCTAAAGGGGCGCTAATATTTTGGGGGTCCCTATGCAAAGACAACCAAAGGACACTGTAAAGTGGTTCATCCAAATAAGCTATGAATATTCGTTTAAAAGTCCTGTTGAACCACTAGTGCCTCCCTGAAAACAGGAAGATTTTAAAATCCGAAACTCTCAAGCTCGAGGTGCCGGATTTTAAAGACATAAACAAGTTGGTACAAGTTTATACCAACTTGTTTATGTCCTTGTTTATTGTGATTGTGACTGCATGTTCGATAGAAAACGATACTGAAACATAGCTATTGCACATGCGCAGAAAACGAATTCGTTTTGGTTTCGTTTAGAATTGTTCGTTTTTGTCTCGTTGGTGGTAGTTTCCGTTGCCAGCTAATTTACAGATTGGTTGTACACTTCACCTTAAATATTTTATGCAAAAGTGTTCCTTACAATTTGCATTATTGGGAAAGGTAAAATTATTATTATTTTTTTATTTGGCACTTCTCTATTTTAAGCAATGCATGATTAATCAGTTTTCTATCTACGACCATCATTTGAAGGTTACACTTGATTTGTCTATGGATGTTTCTCATGATGCTTTTATTTCTACTGAAAATAATTTAACTGTTTATACATCTTTGTTGCAATAACATTACATGTGTAAATTACGGTAACAAGGCCAAGGGTTAACTTTCCCTCTTTTTTTTTTCGGCAAATTTAAAAGCTATTTCAGAACACAACAGGTTTGGTTTGGTTTTTTAATGGCGCATTGGCAGCTAAGGCCATAATGCGCACACAATAGGTACAAAAGATACGAATTATAAAGTTCTATTTTTCATTCGTCAGATATATCGGTAATGCCATGTCATACGTGATTATTAAAAATAAGATTGAATAGTTTATTTATTAAAAATAAATAAAAGAAAATGTTTTATTAATTCTGTTTAGTACAATTCACTATACTCCAATATATAGGAATGATATATAGGAATTTTGCTAGCAGGGAAAAGGAGGTGATTGTCCCTCTGTATAAGGCAATGGTCAGGCCACGCCTTGAGTACTGCGTACAGGTCTGGAGGCCTCATTTTAGGAAGGATGTAGATTTGCTTGAGCGTGTACAGAGAAGAGCAACAAGATTGGTGAGGGGAATGAAGGGATCCTCTTACCAAGAGAGGCTTAAGTTCTGCAAATTGCAGTGGCTGGAGACTAGGCACCTGCGCGGTGATCTGATTGCGGTGTATAAGGCCTTGAATGGGTTGAGCATGCTGAATTCTGATGGGATCCTTCCACTTGTTCAGATTACGAACCTACGGGGGCATAAATTCAAATTAAGAAAGGCCAGATGTAGAATAGATGTGCGGGAATTTGCCTTTAGCCAGCAGGTGGTCAATTGCTGGAACAAACTTCCATCTGTCGTTGTGGAAGTTGATAAGTTAAATAAATTTAAGGAGGAACTGGACAGGCATTTGGAGGGAATGGTGTGATTTTTTTTTTTTTTGGCTGATGCTGTATAAGCTCATACACTTGCTTTCTTGCATCACATGTCACTACTACTACTACTACTATAACATCAGCCAAATAAAAAGAAATAAAAAAACCCTGCCTATTTCATCCATACATTCAGACCAAATACCTGTCTAGTTCTGCCTTCAACTTATTTAAAGAAGAAGAATCGACTAAGTTATCGACTTCCACTATGACAGATGAACGTTTGTTCCAATTATCCACCCACAGGCTAAAAGCAAATTTCCATACATCTACTACTACTTTCCTTAAATTTCAGTTTATGCCCTCTCAAGGTTGTAATCTGAGGAAAAATCTAATCAGCATTGAGCTCATTCAATCCATTCAATGCCTTATACACCTCAATCAGGTCGCTTTGCAGGTGCCTAGTCTCCAGACACTGCAATTTGCAAAACTGAAGCCTTTCTTGGTAACACCACCCCTTTGCTCCCCCTCACCAATCTTGTTGCCCTTCTCTGTACTCATTCCAACAGCTCTACATCCTTCCTAAAATGAGACCACCAGACCTGTATGTAGTGCTCAATGTGTGGCCTGGCCATTGCCATATACAAGGGGATAATCACTCACCTCCTTAACCCTGCTGGAAAAATTCCTGTATATCATTGACAGACTCCGTAAGCTACTCTTCAGTCTGTCTGCACTTCAGAAAACTTCATATCTGACTGAACAATTACTCCCAGGTTGTTTTCATTTTCTACCACTGAAGTGTAGCACAGTTGGTAGTTTCTCTGGGGTTATTTCTATCCATATGCAGTACTTTGCATTTGTCAAGGTTAAACTTCAGTTGCCACATCTCAGCCCATCTGCCCAAATTTTCTAGATCCCATTGCAGTAGTGCACTGTCATTAACAACCATGCCAACCTTTGTATCATCTGAAAACTTCAGCATTAAGCCTAATATACATTCATCAATATCATTGGTAAATCTACAAATCAACAGTAGACCCAACACCAAACCCTGGTGGACTCCACTAATAAGTTTACTCCAAGAACAGCAGCGTTCATTTATTACCATTCTCTGTCTTCTCCAGCTCAACATAACTTCTATTGTAGCAACTTCCATAGTGCAATACAGCTCCAATTTGTAGAGTACTCTTCCATGCATAACAGTACCAAAAGCTTTCCTGAAATCCAAGTATATGATATCAAAATTATTTTTTGCATCCAGTTCAGTACAGTTGTTGATTGTACTCATCAGAGTCATTAGGCCTATAACAAATGCCTACTCTCAATTTTGCTGCTTTCCTAGTGCTTATGTCACACTAAACTGACTCAACATTGCACTGTCCACCCATGTCAGCTGGATGCACTTCCTTAGATATGTGTTTCTTAACTAACAGCATAACCCTTCCTCCCATCCTATCCTTTCTGTGGTCTCCTCTACTAGAGAAGCATTATTTATTTGAAGTAGTGCAATACCTGTTATCTCATTGTGAAGGTAGCCACAACACGAGATAAAATCTAAATGATGCCATTACACTATGTATGTAGTTAAACTTATGGGTAAACTACGGTGTATTTATACTGATATTATATAGTTAATTTCAATCCATAACATAATTATGCCTTGAGCATTTCATCTTCACATTTCCTTTTCTCTTATTAATTATTTATTTTTTAAAAATATTCTTCTTCTTATTTTTTTTTATTTTAGTCTATTTTATTTATTTTTTATTTTATTATTGTGTTTTTAAATTTTTTTTTAAATTTATTTTTGGCTGATGCACCATAAGCCATAAGCTTTCTTACACCACGTGGCCATTGCTAATACTAATGTCACACCAAACTGACTCGACATTGCAATGGTCACCCATGTCAACTGGATGCACTGCTGTAAATTTTGTGCACTTATAACCACTTCCCTCCCCTTCCTATCCTCTCTGTATATACTGTACTCCCCATATTCAATTTCTGTATGCCTTCTGTGTTAGTGATACCACATCTCTGAAATCCCAACAATGTCTCCTTTTTATGTCTTGACCAGCACTTAAAATCATCAAATTTATTTACTATGCTCTTAGCATTGGTGTACATGCAAGTATACGTGCACCTGTTCTTACTTGTAGTTACCCTAAGCATGTATGAGGCTGTTCTCTCTTACAGTTCACCTGTGACAATATTAAAAAAGAATTTTTTAAGATGGAGTGAGGTCCTAAGCTGTAGCTTGTTTAGCTTGTGTAAATCTGGCCCTGACCCTAACACAGCCCAAGCCCATGTATTTACTTGTTCCATGACTCCTAGCAGTTTTTGAAATCCAATAAAAGCAATGCAAAAATCACTTTAACCTCTGCCTGTGGCTTTTGTTAATCTATTAGTCTGTGTATCCCCCAAACTAGTAGCAGTTTTCCAACCTGCCTAACACTGCCTCGATAGCATCAGCAAATATTCTTGCATCCTTTCTATTTAAGTGTACCCCATCCCCGTAGAAGCAGCCTCTTCTGTTAATAAGCACAGATTATGCTGAAAAAAATTCTGTATTTGGCAAATAAATCTGAAGATCTCCTAGTCTTAATGTTATTACTTCCAATGTGTACAACAGTATCACCTTTTGTACACTTAAAAGACACTTTTGTACACTTTGTATGCTCTACAAAGTCAACTTTTGCTCCTGCCAGACATACCCTGGTCCTGTTCCACCTATCCTTTTTGCCCAATATATTTTTCATTTCCTTGATAGACAACTAGCTCCTCTTAGACCAGTGCATTCTGCCTTGGGGGTTGTTGCAACACAGCAGCATCCCCCAAGACAGAATGCAGTTACCCTAACCAGGGCTGCATTTAAACTTGTTATGGTCCTAAGCTATAACATGTATGAGGCCTTTCTCTCTTACAGTTCACCTCAGAAAAATTAGTATGTTTTCCATAACACTTTGGCTGTTATACTGCTCTCTTTATCTAAGTGAAAAAAATGTCTGAAGGTATTTGCAAAAGAAATGCCTATTTTCCCTTGTTAATATGAGATAAGCTTGGGCGGTTAGGAATTAGGCTAAATGACGCATCCATCTCTCCTATTTGAGGAAACACTGGAAGTAATAGTCAAAGGATAGAACACAAAGAAATAGTATTGTTCTTACTAAATGGGATTTAGTAGAAACGAGATTGTCATAACTATTACTTCCTATTATCTCCTGACTGATGTACTGCTGCACCATTATTTCCAGTGACATTTTTATATTACCAAGTAAAGAGTATGGAATTCCTCAATTCATAGAGATGCAAACTTTTTAGAGAGATCAGTTTGAGGAGAATTGTTGGAGATTCCTGACTATGTACAGTGTCTTCTTGTGCTCTTTTGCAATTTGTTTACCGTTGAAGATGTTTTGAATATGGTAGGAAAGCAACCTGTATCTATCCATTATTATATGCCTTTTCGTTATATGCTTCTTGAAAATGTTGACCCACTCAATTTTTATTCTTGATAGGTGAACAATTACTGTTGACTTCCAAATGGGGAGGGATTCTATGAAAAACAATTCCTTCTATTCTCTGCTATTGCTAAACATATCTGAAAAAGAATGTGGGGTCTTCCAGTTCGAAGCTGTTTCTCTGCCCAGGAATGGTTGGCTCTACCTATTTTAACAAGAACAGATTAGTTTATTAATTTTTATGTAATTATACAAGGTATAAAAGTAATGCATTTAAAAAATGACACAATCAGCTGTTACTTTCCTTAATAATCCAAGTTAGCATTAGTAGAGGCATATGATGCAAGAAAGCAAGCTTATACAGCATCAGCCAAAAAATAAAAAAAAGTTTTTGTTATCTGTGTGATGTAATACAAATCTTAATACATATTAAGATATTAGTATGCTAATTTTTAACTAATTTTATAAAATTCTGCAGAAAACAAACTTAGAACAGTATATATTTTGCAGGTACTTCAGTGGTTCCATATATTTACCTTAGGACACAATAGCAAAAAGAAAGATGAAGAAGCATGCTACCAATTTGATGTGAATTAATTTGAATGAATCCATAATGCAAGGTAACAAAATGGAAACGGGGTGAAGAAAATTGAGCAAATGTGTGAATTAATTAAAGTTAAAAGTATGGATAAGAAAAATATTAATTTGATAAGCTTGGTAACAAATGAAAGCTTTCAGAAAAGGAAGTCTGCTGTACCAGAAAACAGAAAATCTAGAAGGAAAAATGGGAGCAAATTGGATGAAATGACATCTGTTTCAAAGAAAACTAGTGGATGCATTTTGAATTATTTAAATAATAAAAATAAGCATTTGCAGGCTTACCTAAAAAAACATGATTTAACACCCAAAGAGGTGAAATTAATTCTATATTTGCTGGCTAATGCATGTGATGCATCAGGTTCAAGAAGTATTATGAACCTCATTCAGAAACTTCAATCATCTTGCTTATTTCTTCTCAGCACAGTCCCATGCACTCTAACAAAATGTGTTTCTCTATCAAGTGATGTTTGTGAAATGGCAAAAAACTTAGTGAGGCTATTAGAAGAATTTTTTTACAGAATGCCTTCAATGACAAGCAGTGAATTGGATATCCTTCTCCCATTCTTGAAAGATTATCTTATGAAAAATAAAGCTAATATTCCAGATTCAGAAAATATTCTGAAATCTGTTGTTGAACTGGAGAAACAAAAATTGCATTTTTTTTCAACTGTAATAAAGGATTCACCTACTTCTGAGGATAATGTGACTCCTCCAAATGATTTTCATTCATTATCTATCATTCCATCTGCAGCTGATATACTCTCCTCAGAGCCTGTATTTCTACGAAAAAACATTGTTAATGGCTGGTATAAAAACATTGAGGATTATTTGGATGTGCACTTTCGCCTGCTTAGAGAGGACATGTTACATTCCTTTCGAGAAGGAATTATGGAGTATAAATTTCTTCATTCTAAGGATCATCCAACAACTAATCTTGCTACTGGTCATGTCTACAATGTCACTGTAGGGAAGACTAGTTATACTTCCTCTGGCCTTATTTACAAAGCTGAAGTAGAGTTTCCAAGTGGTGTTAACTGGAAATATACCAACAAATTGAAGCCAAAAAGTCTAATTTGTCTCTCGTCAGATAATTTTGAGACCATGTATTTTGTTTGTGTTACTAAACGCTTTCCAACAACTGGAGTCAGTAAAAACTGTACATTCGATTTCACAACAATGACTGACTTGGGAAAGGTTCTGAAATTAGATTTATCTATTTATACTGCTTTTGAGCCAGATTCTTACTTTGAAGCTTATCGTCATACTCTCAAAGCAATGAAAGATATATCTGCAGAGAATTTTGCACTCGTTGATATAATAGTTTTTCTCAGAAACTTTGCTTCCTTGCCTGATTATCTCCATCCTGATTTTGTGTATAAGCTGCCATCAAGTATCATTCCAGAGACGTTAGAAAAAAAAGAATTCTCACATGTTCCATATTCCTATAGTTCTTTGAACAGAGGATCTAGTTGCAATGAAATAAATTCACAGCCTACCCTTAAATGCTGTGTAAGTGATAAGAGTTGGCCTTCTGCTGCTGACATCCTTGGATTAGATGAACATCAGATGAAAGCATTTCACTTAGCATTAACAAATAAGATATGCATTATACATGGTCCACCTGGAACAGGAAAAACTTATTTAGGGCAGAAAATTGTAAACACTATTTTAATGAATATGGATCAAGCAACTAGATCTCCAATTTTAGTTGTTTGCTATACAAATCATGCTTTGGACCAGTTCCTTCAAGGATTCCTTCCTTTCAGTATCAAATTTGTTAGGGTTGGCAGTAGGACAAAATGTGAAGAATTGATTCCACATCAATTAAAAAATATCACAAGTGCAATTAGAAACCATAATAATTTATTAAAAATGTGGAACAAATATAATGAAAAAGATATGCAACTTAAAAAGGAGATACTGGACTCCTTAGAGATAGTTGAAAATCTATTCGAAAATTCGGGTTTTCCTTATTATAAATCAAAACATCATTTGCATGATAGAATCAGTTATTTAAAAAACAAGTTGCAGAATTTGAATTCTGGTTTAGAGTTTCTAATGTCACAGCCCCTATATTGTGGAGTGCAGATACTGGATAATAGTGCACACGAAGAAAGCAGTATTATTTTTGATGGCATACAAATAAAGCAAGGTGAAGCTGACTGGCAGACAGTTCATAAGAAGGAATGGGAGGTGATGGTGCAGTCTATAAGGGAGTGGCTATGTTTAACTCCACAGTTCATTCATATATATGAAGAAATAGCAGAAAGCAAAGAATTCTTAAAAAGTAAAAGGCACATGCAGTCTTCCAATGAAAATGGACAGCTCTATTTTCAAAATCTAGAGACATTCGCTCATGAAGCATGTATGGAAATACCCAAAACATCTAAAACAGATCTTGACAACAGCAGAAATTTGGATTCCAGTGATGTGTGTAACTCTGAATGGAATGACAGCAGATGTGTACATTTCAGTTCGCATGATGTTATTGAAATTACAGAAACGCTGATAAATATTTTTAATGAAACAAATGAAGAAGATGATATTAGTGGTATCAGTAATTTGCCCGAACTTGTACAAGAACAGAAGGAATGCAGTTATGAAGAGCAATACATATCAGAAACTACTGATATATGGGAATTATTTATTATGGACCGCTGGAAACTTTTTTGGAAATGGAGAAGAAACCTAGAAAAAAAACTGAAGTCAGAAATTTCATTGTACGAAGACATTCATAAAAAACTCATTGAACAGTTAAGTGAGGAGGAAACTGAATTTCATAGTATCATTTTAAAACAAGCTGATATTGTTGCCTCCACTGCAACTTCTGCTGCCAAGAACAGAAAATTAATCCAGATGATTGAACCAAAAGTTGTTATATTTGAGGAGGCAGCAGAAATTCTAGAAGGGCATGCTATTACTGCCATACCTACCTCTGCTCAACACTTGATTTTAATAGGTGATCACCAACAACTGAGGCCTAAAAATGCTGTTTTTCAGTTGGCAAAACAGTATCATTTAGACATATCAATGTTTGAAAGGCTCTTTAAAAATGGAATACCATCACAGACACTCCATTTACAGCACAGAATGCAACCTTCCATAGCTGAACTTCTCGTACCAGAAATTTATTCATCGCTAGAAAATCATCCTACAGTTTGCAACTACCCTGAGATTAAGGGTATGAAAGAAAATGTATTTTTTATGTGTCACCAATATCCAGAAAATGAATACAATGAAGCCAGAAGTTATTATAATACAAGAGAAGCTGAAGTTGTTGTCAGCCTTTTTAAATATCTGCTAGAACAGGGATATGATACATCAGAAATCACCATTCTTGTACTATATGTTGGCCAGTTGCTCATAATTAAAAAACTATTAAAAGAAAAGCACATTCCAAATGTATGCATATCAACTGTCGATAATTTTCAAGGAGAAGAAAATAAGATAATTCTTATCTCGTTTGTTCGCAGCAATGATTTTGAAATCATTGGTTTTCTAAGTGCAAGCAATCGTGTTTGTGTGGCCTTATCACGTGCTAAACATGCTTTATATTGCTTTGGTAATTTTATGCTCTATGCAGAAAAGAATAAGCTGTGGTCTGTTATAGTTAAAAAATTAACCAAGAGGAATTCTATTGGTCCTAAACTAGCTATTCAATGTTCTTTGCATCCAGAAACACAAAGATTGGTTTCAAATCAAGCAGATTTCCAGCTGAAATGTTCAAAGCCATGCCATTATCATTTTAGCTGTGGTCATGAATGCCCAAAGAAATGCCATGTAGGCCAAATACATACAGAATCACATTGTGAAAAATGTTCAGAAAACTTTGTTTTTGTCAAAAGTTCAAAGTTGTCTCCTCAGCCCAGCACTCCTTCACTTGAGCAAATGGAGGGAAAACTTCTCAAGAAAATCAATGAAAATGGTGGTGATGTAGTAGCCAGCATTTCATCTTCTGAAGAAAGTGAGGAATGTTTTAAGCTTAATGCTAATAATGAGACTGAGGATAAAATAAATCTTCATGACAGTTTTTTTGATAAATCTGGATATCAAGAAGATTTCTCTCAAACTACTAAAGGTGGAAACAATACAAAGGGCTTGGAAAATGAACAAGAGGAAGATGCATCATTTCTGTGTAATGATAAAGAATTTGTTTATTTAAATGATAGTGTTAATACTGATTTGGACTGTGTTTCTCAGAACTCCAATACAGAATATAAGGAAATTATGTCTGTTAGCTCTCCTTGTGGCCATCAGGTAGCAGTTGTATGTGGTGAGCATACCACACTGGGGGAAGACATAAGAAAAAGATGTAAGGAAGTAATTGTTGTTAATTCTTTGTGTGGCCATGAAGTAGAAATTGCATGTGGTGAATATGTAACTATAGATGAAGACAATTTAAGAAAAAGATGTCAGGAAATGATTACTGTTAATTCTTCATGTGGGCATAAGGTCAAGGTTGCATGTGGTAGCATGGAAGAGAATCCTAAATCTCAGATCCTGGTTAAAGCATGTTTTGAGAAATGTCCAGCCATTCTAGACTGTGGACATAAATGTACTGGTATTTGTTCCAAGTGCTCTTTCTTGCAGATACACAAGCGGTGTCCCCAGTTGTGCAAGCAGTTGTTGCCCTGTGGGCACAGATGTAGAAAAACATGTGGGGATCCATGTTTCTGCATGCTACGGTGTATGGTTTGTTGTCCTCATTATCGCTGCACAAATCCTTGTAACCGGCCATGCACAGTATGTCCCGAGCCGTGCAAATGGAAGTGTGAACATTTTGTTTGCACTCGTAGGTGTGGTGAGCAATGTGACAGACCTCAGTGTGATCAACCATGCACGTTTGTGTATTCGTGTGGACATCAGTGCATTGGATTTTGTGGTGAGCCATGTCCGTCAACATGTTATTGCTGTACAAGTGAAATGATAGTGCAGAAGGATGAGAAAAGTCTCCAGAAAGGTTATGTATTGTTAGTTGACTGTGGACATGCAGTGGAAGATAAATATTTATCAGAATGGCTGAATGAGTCCTGGGAAAAGAATACTGGAGCAAGATGTCCATCATGTTTAAAGCCTATTAGCCATAATTACAGATATGGAAATGTTCTCAAGTTCAACTTGAAGAAGTCAAGGATGAAAGATAATATTCAGCATAAAATAAAACCACTGCTGTCTGAATTGAAAAGGACTTTAGTGCCATCATGTGCATTTTCACCTATTGCAAAGGAAATAAGTGCTGTACTTGGTGATGCTAGCGCACTCAATGCAAATAGACTTTCTGCCCTGAAAACCATTGTTGCCTTGTTTAGTAAGTGTAATTTATGTAATTTTAATATGTGCTTAATAAAATCAGACTTGGACTGCATGCAACGTATAACTGCGTTATCACTTTGGATCAAAAAGTATCTAAATCATGCTTCTGTACAGCAGCTCAGTGACCTAACGTGGGCAATAAGAAGAACATTAATTCTCTGTGCACTAATTCAACATAAATTTAAGTGTGAAAATCACGAAAATAATGAAGTTAATGCATTGTACACCGATGCCATGGAAATACTGCAGTTATATAAACCATTTCGTGCAGAGGAGGAAAACTGTGTCAGAATGAAGGTTGGAGAGATCAATGAACGAATTAAAATCCCTCGTTGTCATAACGTATTTGAACGCCAACACAATCATATTATTTCAGAATATTATCCGGCTATTTGCTTACCTGAGTGGTAATAACTTTAGTGTAATTCTGCCAAAAATTTATTACTAAATATGGAAAATGTGTCATATGCACTGCTAACTGATCTAAGCCAATCAGAATAATGTATTATTCAAATTTCTTTTTTATTTCTGAAAAAGAGCTGTACATTTTTAATTCAGAATGTTCTGGACAATCAGAGATTGATTGGATACTCATTTATTGATGGACAACATCAGAAAGTTTTTTATTCTTTTTCAGTTTGTTAGTTTTTATATGTGCATCTTGAAACCTAAAAATGAAAATCATAGATTTTTTGAATTTTTCAAATTTTAATTAAAATAAATTATTTTTATTCTCATTATTATTTTATGTTATATTTTATTATTATTTTATATTTTTCTGCACACTGATTTTGATTGTGGAATAGCTGGCCAGTGGTGGCAGCTATTCTGCACTCTACAGCCACCTACACCAGCATGTCAGGAGGAATAATCATCACTGAATGGGTGATAAATCTAAATTGAATAAAAGAAAAGTGAACAGAGCAGAGTGATAGGGGCAATAACATTAATACATGTAGTAAGCTTCAAGCTGGAAGCAAAACTCATAATTTCCATAAGGCCCATTTGCAAGTTAGTTTTGTAGGCTGAAACACCTTGTTGTTGTTGTACAGTTTCAGGAGCACATCAACTAAGACCATATTGCATGTGTTCTGTGGTTGATTTTCTGTTTGCAGGATGAAAAATCAGAGTTTCCGGGAGAAAAAACGATGCTACCCTCACCCTGAGACCAACTAACTCAGCCACATTGTGAAAAAGATTCATAAAAATTCCTCACATCATCAACGGGATCCAAACTCAGGTCTTTCCCATCCAGTGGAGAGGATTGCAATTCTATCAAGAATAACTCATAAAAAATCCTACTTCCCTTGCCTGAGATCGGCAAAGTATAGCCACAACTGAACATGCCTTTAACCTTGTATCAGTTGTAAGAAACATGTGCCACATTGAAAAGAATGATATTTCACTATTGGGATGGTTTATGGACCAGGGGCACTCTGGAAAGAACTAATAACAATGACCTTTCTGCTAATTACTTAGACCTGGACATTAACATCAAAAACTTACACACAACTATTAACATATATATATATACAAAAGAGATGCTTTTTACTTTAATGTGATCAACTTCACACACTGGCACTCCAACATTTAAAAAAAATGTGCATTCTAATATAATACTCTCTGAATGCATCAGGATAGCCACCACATGTAACACCAAGTCTGATTTTAGGCAATATCAAAATTCTCCACAATAAACTTCTTGGGAATAATATTCCTCCAGCCTTCCTTTACCATCATTTTAAGAAAGCACTTAATACTATTAAATATAAAAAGTTACTTGCCCTTTTGAAACTATGATGTCTGCACTATATCCCATAACTGCTACTTCACTTTGACTTTCACGACCAGATGCAAATTACTGCTCTATCATACAAAGTTGTGTGGCTTTTTATACCTCGAACTATGCGGCATAGTCCATTATAAATGGGGTGGTCACAGAGCCTTGTCAAGGGTGAGGCAAACGAGGCTCTTGCCTCAGGGTAAAAACTGAAAGGGTCGCCAAAAGAATGATTAAATAATTGCCAATGTTTTGATTATTCCAATCCATTTATCATCTTGCTTTTGCAAGATGAAAATCTGTCGTGCCACTGTACAGATTCTGATCGCCAATGCTATCTGTGGTGCCACTGGTTGTCATTTTTATAACCTCAATTTTAATTTTTTATTACATGTACCAGAAATGCATTTTAAATAAGTTATTTTTTTTTATTTTATTTTTTTTTTATATATTTTAGGGGAAGGTGCAATTTTTCATTTTTGCCTCAGGTACTAAAATGGCTCTGCACAGCCCTGAGTGGTCATAATTCACTGATCACTGAGTGTAGATAAATCAAGGTATTAGATCACTTCCTGTTCTCCACTTATAACAATTTAGAAATCCCTAAAATCCCCTCTTGTACCCTTTCCCTGTTTCAAGAACTCCTTTTATTAGAGTTGATTCAAATTAATTCATTAAAATTTTTTTCAAGCTGCCTTACCATAATGATTTTGTAATAAATGACTAATAGCACTACTTTACATTTGTAACTTTCTAATTTACGATTATTTCAAAAAGTGCTGTTATGCAAATTATATCTGGATTTAAATTAGAGCTTGTGCTATAAAATTCTCTCATAAAAGAAATGGAGAGTGCTCCAGTGATGTGACAAATGAAATGTTTGTTCAATTAAAAGTGAAATAGAAAAGTTAAAACACTTTTTGAGAGTTGAACTGTCAAAAGGCAATATATATTCACTACAATGACCATATTTTCTTGGAGAAAATAAAGGACAAACCCAAGAAAATGAAGGACAAACCTGAGAAAATGAAAGACAAACTTTAAAAAATAAAAGACAAATCTGAAATAGGTTCATAAGGATAAAAAAATTTAAAAAAAATAGTTTATTTTTATTACTTTGTTTTGCAAAGGAAAGTTAAAGAGCAAAACTAAGAAAAACTTTACAAGAAAAACAAAACGCATATTCTAATAAAAATATCTAACTTCAAATAATATATGGAAATTTATTTAAAAAAGACAACCCAATTTTCATATTTTTTGCAGGAATGGTCATCTTTTAAAAATTCATAAAACTGCATTCAAATCATAGTAAAATTACATTTAGTATAAATGTATGCTTCCACTGTTTCAACTTTTAATTGTGTATTTTTGCTGGTCCACATATTTTATTATTATTAGCCATATGGTGCAAGGAAGCCTGAGGCTTTTACTGCACCAGTCAAAAAAAAATTCTGAGTTACCCCTGTGCGTGTGTGAGAGAGAGAGAGAGAGTCAAAAATAGAAGGGAATCACCAAGAAAGAGAAGAACGATGATATCCAGCTTAGGACCCTGGGTGTGCCAAGCCCATACTCACCAGATGTGAGCCCCTCAAGGTTATTACTGAAAATATTCTCTCAGTAGGAGCATTTGATCCCGGGAGACATAGGCAAAATTCTACGATTTTTAAAAGATATTTGTTTATCAATAAAATATCTAAATTATACGCATGTCCACGCCATAATTTATGATGGCGTGGACATGTGTATATGTAAGAGCGGCTCCTAGAACGTCCGTTCAAATCCGCCCCTTGTCCACGTTAATTGAACAGACTATAAAATAATCCAGCTGTGTATTAATGTCATGTTTGTGTAATCAGTGTGGGTTGTGTTGTGTGTTGTGTGGTGCTGGCCTACTGGGTACCCAGACGCAGCAATCACTAGGAAAGCTGCTTCTGAGTACTTGTCCACACCACGGGAAGGTGGGCCAAATCCAGTAAATGGAACACTCTTATGGTCTCAGATGAGACAAAAAAAAGAAAGAAAAAAAATCATCACTCTGGTGGCCCACTCCAGAATTTAAAAAATATATATATATAAATAAATAAATATATATATAAAAATAAGAATAGTAAATAAAATAAAATTAAAAACGCTGCACCTCAACCATGGTCTCCGATGGTCAAGACTTCATCATAATAAACCCAAACACTTAAGTCCGTAAAACTGGCATTAAAGATCTTCTATGTGAACACTGCTTTTGAGAATTCTTGAAAAAGATCAAAAGAATTTTAAACAGCCAAAAATAATCCTTCCTCGCCTGGTATCAGATCTTCCATTATTCCTCGAATTTGAATCCTTAAGTTCTCGTAAGTAGCACAATCATAAAGTATATGGCCCCAACTTTCCTGAGCACCACAAAAACAGTGTCCGACAAACCCAGGGCAAACAACTTAGCATTAAATGACCCGTGTCCCGTTATTAAAAGTAAGGATTCCAAGCTTGGTGTAAAACCATTTTGTAATGTCCATTGTTTAAAAAGGTGACTTCGGGTATAAAACGCCACGTAATCCGCCCAGCCTCAGCATTATCCCAACTATGCTGCCACAATTTAAAGATTTCATTCAGGCATAGGTTCTTTTCTTGTTTAATACCAGTATTGACATTTAACGCTATATCCAAGATCCTAATGGGCATTTGTCTCTTTATATAGTAACAAAGACCTCGGTACAACAAGAACAAATCCAAAGGAACACACCCGGCAAGCACCTGTAAAGCAACGGTTGAAACCGTTCTATAAACTCATGATTGTAACATTGTTCACTGTGTAGAGTTCAAATTGGCTTGAAATCGTATAATTGTAGCACGCCGAAACCAGGCTCCTGCTGCGTACGTGGTTATAGGTAGGAAAACCGCCCGAATACAACTTCAAAGTTTTCAATGATAGGCCCCAGTCGGATCTTCATATTATTATTAATATCAATTTGTTTCTCTGTTGAAGAGATACCCCTGGGACAGCCATTGGCTAGAAGGGTGAGAGTTACATTCTAACGTGTGAAGCAGACCCATGTGCAAAAGGTTACAAAGTCCATGGGAAGTTCACCCTGAAAGGTTGCATATAGAATTTTGGAATACATGAGTAATTATGATTTTATAATAGAATATTTACATTTTTTGGTATCGTTGAACATTATAGAATATTTAAAATTTTAACATCTTAGATTGTCATCTAGAATACCAAGAATATATAGTTAAAAGGGATCAAATTAACTGCAGTTTTTGAGCCGAATGTCTGTGCACTACAGTTACAGGAGACGATAGGAGTCAGTAAAGACTTGCAATCTGTAGGCTTTTTTGTTACAGAGCTTTTCCGGTTCAATTCTTGGTTGATTGACGAGTTCTGTTGTGTTTGTTGGAAAAAAAGTGACAGGCTGTCCAGGTTTTTTAAGTTGCTTCGAAGTTGTTTAAGTTGCTTCGAAGGGGATGTCTTATTTCAGCAATTTTGGTGGCTTCTCGACGAGAGTGAAACAAGCCGTCAATACTGGGAGCGTCTAATCTTACTGTTAGCAGTTGGGCTAATGTGAAAATGTTTCTTGTGTTAATTGTCTGCTTCCAGGGAGGAATGCTGAGATTGGAAAGTAGGATGGCTCTAGTGATAGTAAATGGGAAATTCGAGATCCTGTTCAGCCATCTCAGGAGCCAGTATTCAATTCTAAGGAAAGTCTTCAGGTTGTTCGGTGGGGCAGAGGACCAAATCTGTGAAGCATACAGTGGGATGGAAAGTATACATTTCAAGATATACTTTTTAACAAGATCTGGGTTTCTAATACCAATTAACTCCTGTTTGGCTGCCCAGAGCGCTGCTTGTGTTTTAGCTTTGATATAATCAAAGTGCTCAGAGAATGTTAGTCCCTCATCCCATTTTAGGCCAAGGTCTACGTGCGATTTAACCTTTGGAACTTCGCATCCGCTTACCAGCATAGAGATATTGTTCCTGCTCTTTTTCTTTGTAATTGTCATCTGGGCAGATTTACTTGGGTTTAAACGTAGTCCAATACAATCGAGGTAATGCTCCAGTTCATTTATTATGTTATTGGCTTGTTGATTTGTTTGCTTAACTTGTTGTAAATCTTTAGATTTGACAAAGAATTTCAGGTCATCAACATACGTAATAAAGTTATCTGTATTGGATGCAAAAAATGGTTCCAGAGCTTCGGCAAATAACAGTGAGGAGAGAACGCCTCCCTGTGGCACTCCCTGCAAAATGGAGTAGTGGGCAATAAAATCGTCATTACGGATTATGAGGCATCTTTCCTTCAGAATGCTACATAAAATCTTCAGGAGATTGCCTTGTATTTTGAAGTAGAAAGATAAAATTTGTTCCAGAGCCGTTATCGAGATATTGTCAAAAGCTGCGGATATGTCTAGGAAGATAATATCGAGCTGTTCCTTATTGTTGAGAGCTTTCTGCATCCGGAAAAGGGTCTCAAGGAGATTTGTGTTGGTTGATCTTCCAGATAAGACGGAGTGTAGATGCAGAGGACGATGCCCGAAGCACCGTTGGGTGAGAGCTGAGAGAAGGGTCTTAAAAATTTTCAAAATGGTGCAACTTATGGCTATGGGTCTATAGTCTTTGGCGGTTTTTGGATTCTTTATTTTGGGAATGGGCCTTTTTGAATGATTTGATTGAAAGTGGGATGGAACAACTCAATAATGTAAGAACTGCTGATTTTTGCCACGAAAAAAGGGAAGTTATCAGGACCAACAGTTGCTTTATTAGGAAGTTCATTTATGGCTTTCATGAGGTTTTCTTTGGTAATTGTGATGGTTGTTAGAGGTGTTTTTCTTAGTAAGTTTGAAACGGATTCGGTGGAGGTCAGTTATTCTCTTCCTGTTTTCTTCGGTTGCTAATTGGTTGGACGCGGGAGGTTGTCCAAATGCCTTCGTGGACCATTCGGTAAAGACCTCGGCAGCCTTGAGACCCTTTTTCCTGTTATCACGAACGATCCGTTTTCATTGTTTGAGCTTTGAAATAAGAGATCCAGAAAACTCGCTAACTTTTTCACTGAGGTAATTCAAGTGTGAATAGAATAATAATCTGTGATCAATAAGTACTCCCAAATATTTTGTCTCATCCACTAACGGTATTTGACGCTCTTGTAGCTTTATTTGTGGGGGACGATTTAAATCCAATTTAGTTTTAAAAATCATCATTTTATTTTTCCAACAACTTATAGTAAGTTTTTTAGTTAGAGACCAGGAATATAAGTCATTCAATATGTTGTTAGCTTTCTGTTCTAGCATCGCCCTGGACCTTCCAGCAATCACTATAGTAAGATCGTCTGCGAAAGAAAACATTTTACAATCCGAATAGGACCGCTCCAACCAGTCTTGCAACACCAAATTCCAGATGAGAGGCCCCGGCACCGAGCCCTGGGCACCCACGTGTCACCTGTCTTTTAACATAAAAGTACTTAGATTTAACTATAACACACCTGTCGGAGAAATAACTTTTGAACAGATTATAGATCTCAAATTAACATTCTGCACACCGGAACTGAGCCAGGGCAGCCTCCCACCAGACTCAATCAAATGCCCCTTCAAAATCTAAATATATAGCTAATTCATATTTAGCTTCAGAGTTCTCAGTGTTCTCATTTATGATGGCAGATCATTTTGTCGCCACTCTTCGAGTTTTTTCTTTGTAACAAAATTTTTAACACAACAAACTTCGTCGAATAATTCGTCATCTTTAATATTCAGATTTCTTTTATTTGAAATAAAAGAAATGCTCTCCTCAAATTTTGTGAGAAATTCCTCAATGGAATTTCTCACAAACCGATCCATTCAAATACTTCCATTTCTAGGAAGGCGCTGTCCCATTGATTAAAATAGTCAATGCAGGTTTGGTAAAATGATTGAACTGATCCCCTTAAATAATTTTACATCAACGTTGTTTTGTTTTGCTTCTAATTCTGAAATGATTTTCTTAATATCCATTGGTAAAAATGATTGACGTTTTCGTTCACTCAACTTTAATTTCAATCCATTTAAATTGACAAAAGTTTCACACATAGAATTTCACACATCTTGAGATTCAATTTTTAGAATATGTTTATAAAAAGTTGAAGCATGCGAAAAATAACCATGATTCAGCCAAAGGATCGTTAAAAAAAAACAAAAGAACTTGGATTCTTCTGTCTGGTGGCATCTTCGTTAAGTCTGAATTTCATCAATGTGCACAATTTTATAGATGGAGTGGTGGCATTTTAGTGAGCTTCCTATCTAGTGCGAGTGTAGTTCCTAAGCATCTTTTACTGAATGGCTAATTCGATCTGTGTTTTAAACATATGTATTCATGTAGTATATTGTATAAGTGGATTCATGTATCATGTCTCTAAGTACAGTATTGTATTATATGGCAACGATACCAGTTTTTGGCAGAGAACGCCTAGTATAATGAAAAAAAAAAAAAAAATGAATGTAGTGCTTGTTGTTCTTTGAAGCTGTTGTTTAGATCGGGTGTCCACAACGATGTCAGGCGGAGAGTCACTATAGCACGTTTGATGGTATCAAAGTCAGTGATCGATTTGATCCAGTTATAAATTTACCTTGACTGCAAGACTAAGGTCACAGTCAGTGAGCACGTTCCAGGAGATGCAGGAAGCAGCATTGGGTGTTTCAGATGTTTTAGTTCTGTTACATATTTAACTGTTTTTTTACCTTGTAATATTGGTGTCTATAATAAACAAGACCATTGGCTGATGATCAACTGAGAAAAAGGCCAAAGGGTCCGCATTGGTTACGTACGCTGTAGATGTAAATGCGAGACCTAGACGGTTTGATTCCCTCCTGGGTTACTTATTGACTTGTTTCGTATCAATGGATTGAAAAATTGATGTACTCATGAGAAAACAGATGTCTCACGAAATCATGATTTTCATTTTTCACTGCTAATGGCATCTAACTGTAGGAACCAGAGATGCAAGAAGTAAAATCGCGGTGACATTGATAATTGTAGTGGTATAATTACTATCGGAGCCGGACCTACTAGATGAAAGAAGTCATCTAGTAAGTTTTATGTTACCTGTTCTAGGGGCTTAGAGGGGAACAGGTATCCTGTGTGTTATCAGACACTCAGCCTAAAACACTGATGGATCCAATATCTCTCTATTACAGAAGATTTAGAAGTCCGGTTGGCCTGCCTCCCTAAAATCCACTCATGCACACCTTCTCGATGGTAAGCCCTGTTACGTCACTTAGGTGGCAACGAACGTGTAGAGTGGTTCTCTTCAAGACGCCTGGTCAGCGTGAAGAGGAAAAGACCAAACCCTCCAGCAATGAGAGCACAACAATACAAATGGCCCTCAGTCCCCAGCAGCTTTCACTCTCCCTCTTACGGCAGCGAGAGGATCAGAGTGGAAGCAGAGGGTGCTAAGTATCTCTGGGTACGACCAGGCTGCCATGCACGGAAATTGAACTTGGCCTGTTATAACGTACAATCACTCATTGGTGAAGACAGGATATTAGAGCTGGAAAAGGAATTAGAAAATGTGAATTGGAATATCATCGGTTTGGCTGAAACAAGAAGAAGAAATGAATCACTTATAAGTTTATCAAGTGGAAATCTGCTGTACACCAATGGAAACAGTGAAAGGAGTGAGGGTGGAGTTGGGTTTCTGGTCCATAAAGATTTTAAAAACAAAATTTTGGAATTCAAAATTACATCACCAAAGGTGTCAAGACTAATACTCAAGATTTCTAAGAGGTACAAGCTAAAGATTATAATGATTTATGCACCAAAATCGAGCCATGATGATGAAGAGGTTGAAGAAATGTACACAGGAATTGAGAGTCTTCTAGATGAGCAGAAAACCCACTACACTATTATTATGGGGGACTTGAATGCTGAGGTTGGAAAAAGACAAAACAGTGCAGAAATGGGAACTATGGGAAATTTTGGAATTGGTAAAAGAAATAAAAGAGGTGAAAGACTTGTGCAATTTGCAGAATCTCAAGGACTGTCAGTAATGAACACTTTTTTCAAGAAAAGGGTGAACAGAAAGTGGACATGGAAGAGTCCAAATGGATTAACAACTAATGAAATCGACTTCATCCTCACTAACAGAAGATATATTGTGAATGATGTTATCGTCCTGAATAAGGTAAATGTTGGAAGTGATCACAGAATGGTAAGATGTACACTTGATATAGATGTAGGAAAGGAAAGGAAAAACTGACTCGAGTAAATACTATAAAGGTCTTTGAGATAACAGAGGAGGAGAAAAAGCAGTATGTACTGGAACTTCAGAACACGTTTGAGCTTCTGCAGACTGCTCAGGACCAAGACATCGACGAGGAATATTACAACTTTCTGAAAGTGATAAAGCCCAAGAAACCTATAGGGAAACAGAAATCCAAAGAAGAAAAAATTAGTCAAGAAACACTTGTCATGATGAACCAAAGACGACAAATGAAGAGCAAGAAAAACACTGACAGGGAGAAAATTGAGTATACTGAGTTATGCAAAGCCATTAGAAAGAGACTCAGAGGACATAATAAGATTTAACACAAGAAAAGTAGAACAAAAATTAAGGGAAAACAAAGGATTTAAATCAGCAGCCATGAGCAGTAATACAGAAAGACAAATGATACTGAAACTGAAGAATAGCGATGGTGTACTTATAAACAGCAGAGAAGGCATAATTCAAATAGCAGAAGACTACTATAGAGAATTATACAAGGAGCGAGGGAATGATGCCAGCAGTGGGGAACATAGATTTCAAAGTAGCAACACATACGACATACCCAATATTCTTCCTGATGAGGTAGAACATGCATTGAAGAAAATGATGAATCGGAAAGCCCCGGGGGAAGATGAAGTTACTGTAGAGTTGTTAAAATTGGGAGGAAGAGACATAACACAAAAACTGGCAAGGCTCTTCACAAAGTGCATTAGAAAAGGTGTGATGCCTAAGCAGTGGAATAATGCAATCATAGTTTTGCTGCATAAGAAAGGAGATAAATCAGAAATTATAGACCAATTAGCTTGTTATCCCATATCTAAAAGTTGTTCACAAGGGTCATTACTAACGGATTAGAAAGAATACTTGATGAGAATCAACCGAAAGAGCAAGCTGGCTTTAGGACAGGATTCTCAACTACGGATCACCTTCACGTAATATCACAGCTAATGGAGAAAGCAAATGAATATAAAACACCATTATGCCTGGCATTTGTGGATTATGAAAAGGCGTTTGACTCCATACAGCATAAGGCAATGTTTCGGGTACTGGAAAGACAAGACATAGATACTCCATATATTATGATTTTGAAGAAAATATATGAGAATGCTACATCCTTTATTAGACTAGACAAAGACAGTAGCAAATTTAAAATCGAGAAAGGAGTTCGACAAGGAGACACAATATCTCCGAAGCTGTTTACTGCTGCCCTTGAGAAAGCTCTCAGAAGATTAGACTGGTCGCAGAAAGGAGTCAATGTGAACGGAGAGTACCTAAACCATTTACGATTTGCAGATGACATTGTGGTCATAAGCCACGATCCCAAAGAATTAGAGGAAAATCTTAATCAGTTATGCAGAGTTAGTAAGGATTTTGGACTAAAGATGAATATGACTAAAACAAAAGTAATGATGAACAAGTATGCCACGGAAAGGGAAATAATGACTGAAGGAGCAGTAATTGAAAAGGTGGAGTCATATACTTATCTGGGACAAGTTATTAGCTGTAATAATGATAAATGGCTGGAAGTCAAGAGAAGATTAAATTTTGGATGGATAGCATTCAGGAAATATAGTCACATACTGAAGAGCAATATCCCAGTTTGTCTGAAACGTAAAATAATGAATCAATGTATACTCCCCACCATGACTTATGGAAGTGAAACTTGGGCACTCACCAAAAGAATGGAAAAGAAGCTAAGAACTACACAGCGAAGAATGGAATGAATTATATTGGGAATCAGACTGTTAGATAAGAAGAGAAACACATGGATTAGGCAGCAAACTCAAGTAAAGGACATTCTTATCAAAACCAAAGAACTAAAATGGTCTTGGGCAGGACACATAGCTCGAAGACATGATGACAGATGGACTAAGAAAATAACAGAATGGTACCCAAGAGGAGCTAGAAGAAAACCTGGAAGACAAAGGCGGAGATGGATAGATGAAATTCATGAGTTTTTGAGTAGTAAATGGATGGCCAGTGCTCAAAACAGAAGGAACTGGAAAGTTGCTGGAGAGGCCTTCATCCTGCAGTGGATTGAAAATGGCTGATGATGGTGATACCTGTTCTAGCAGAGGATATCGGCAAATCATAACAATGACCCCGTACAGTGTCCTAGTAGGACACTGTACGGGGTCATTGGTCATTGCAAAAATAATGATTTCTGTAATAGTATCATTTAATCGATGAATTGCACCTTTTTTTTTATCACCATGTACAGTAGATAGAAAATGAATACATAATTTTTCAAATCTTTTTCCCCTTTTGACCCAGAAATATTAGGAAATTCAAAATTCCCAGGGGAGACTCATGTCTGGTGAGTATGGGCTGGGCACACCCAGGGTCCTGAGCTGGCTGGATATCATCATTCTTCTCTTTCTTGGTGATCCTCTCTCTCTACCCTGAGAGCAGGGTACCTCAGAAAGTTTTTTTGTATGTTATAGGAATAAGGATACAGGTAGAAGAATAACGATACAGGAACAGGATAAGCCTCAGGCTTCTTTGTACCATATGGCTAATAATAATAGTAAAAGTAGTGAATTTGGGGCGATACCAGAGTAGCCCCTAACACGTTGCACTGCAATTGTTGTGTTTACATAAATGTAAATTTAAATATAAAAGACTGCCATACAAATTGGAGAAGTGTGGCATTATGGGAACGTTGCTGCTATGAATAAAGGAATGGTTGAGCGGAAGAAGACAGAAAGTGGTAATCAATGGAAACTGTTCTTTGTGGACTAATGTTATTAGTGGAGTCCGCCAGTTTTGGTGTTGGGCCCATTGCTGCTACCCAGATGTGCTGAGAAATGGCAACTGAAGTTTAACATTGACAAATGCAAAGTACTGCATATGGGTAGCAGTAACCCCAGAGTATCGCACCAACTGTGTGGTACTACACTGAGGGTAGAGGAAAATGAAAAAGACCTGGAAGTAACTGTGCAGTCGGATATGAAGTAGTTCTCTGAGTAATGCAGACAGGCTACTAGAACAGCTCATAGGGTTTTGTCAACGATATACAGAAATTTTGCTAGCAGGGATTAAGGAGGTACTTATCCCATTGTATAAGGGAATGGTCCGGCCGCATCTTGAGTACTGCTTACAGGTTAGGAGGCTTCAATTTAGGAAGGATGTGGAGCTGCTGGAACGAGTATAGAGAGGAACAATGAGATTGGTGAGGGGAACAAAGGAATGTTCTTACCAATAGAGGCTTCAATTCTGTAAATTGCAGTGTTTGCAAACCATGCACCTGTGAGGTAATCTGATTGAGGCGTTTAAGGCATCAATCAGATTAATCTTGCTCAATCCACAATGGGTGGATTGAGCAAGTTAAATGTGATGGGATTCTTCCTCTTGCTCAGATTACACACCCGAAGGGGCATAAATTCAAGTTGAGGAAGACAGTTGTAGAATGTATGTTGTTCGGTAGTTGTCTTTAGCCAGTGGATGGTTGATTGCTGGAACAAGCTTACCATCTGTAATCTGGAAGTAGGTAGTTTGAATGAATTCAAGGAAGAATTAGACCAAATATTGTAGGTCTAGTTGGGAAGATTTTTTTTTTTGGCTGATGCTATATAAGGTATTCTTTCTTGCATAATTTGCCACTGCTAATGCTAAATATGGAAGTCAGTTTCATATAATTATCATTAACATTGGCATTACTAGAGGCACATGATTCAAGAAAGTAAGCTTATGCAGCACCAGTCAAAAAAAAAAAACATTCCCATTTTACTAATCCATTCATTCCAAATGTTTGTCTAGATCTGCCTTGAATTTATTTAAGCTATCAACTTCCACAACAATAGATGGAAGTTTGTTCCAGCAATCAACTACCCGCTGGCTAAAGGCACACAACCGCACATCTATTTTACAACTGTCTGTCATCAGTTTGAATCTATGCCCCCCTCAGGTTTGTAATCTGAGAAAGACGAAGAATCCCATTAGCACTGAGGCTGATCAATCCATTCAAGGCCTTATACACCTCAATCAGATCGCCTCGCAAGTCCCTGGTCTCCAGAAGCTGCAATTTGCAGAACTTAAGCCTTTCTTCATAAGAGCACCCCACTGTTCCCTTCACCAGTCTTGTTGCCCTTCTCTGTACTCGCTCTATCAACTCTACATACTTCCTAAAATGAGGCTCCCAGACCTGTACGCAATACTCAAGGTGTGGTCTGACCATTGCCTTCTACAAGGGGATAATCATCCCCTTATCTCTGCTCGCAAGGTCCCAGTATATCATTGACAAGACCCCATGACCTACTCTGGGAGCCTGTCTGCACTGCTCAGTAAATTTCATATATGACGGCACAATTACCCACAGGTCTCTTTCATTCTCCACTACTCTGACTGTAACACCTCATAGTTTGTCCATTTCTCTGTGATTACTGTACCCATATGCTGAACTTTGCACTTGTCAATGTGAAACTTCAATTGTCACTTCTCAGCCCATCTACCCAACTTTTCCAGATCCTGTTGCAGCAGCATACTGTCATTACTGTTATTAACAACCCTGCCAATCTTTGTATTCGCTGCAAACTTTCATATTAAGCTTGATATACGTCCATCAATATCATTGATAAATATAAAAACAGCAATGGCCCCAACACCGAACCCTGAGGGACACCACTAATAACATTAGTCCACATAGAGCAGTACCCATTGATTACCACTCTCTGTCTTCTCCCACTCAACTATTCCTTTTATCCATTGTAGCAACTTGCCCTTAATGCCATACTGCTCCAATTTGTACATCAGTCTTCATGTGCAACAGTATCAAAAGCTTTCCTGAAATCCAAGTATATGATATCAAAATTATTCTTTGCATCCAGTTCCTTTGTGACCACATCATAGTATGCAATCAAATTGTTCAGACAAGACTTACCCTTGACAAAACCATGATGTGTCTGAATTATTACTGCTGTCTTTTCTAGATGATCCTGCAATGTTTCTTTGGCCAGTGACTCCATTATTTCCCCTGGAACAGAAGTCAAACTAACAGGCCTGTAATTATTCGTGTCACCCTTAGATCTCCCTTTGTGAATTTGAGATACATTTGCACATCTCCAGTCCGTGGACACTTCTCTCGAGTCCAAGGATGCTCTCTTAATAATGGCTAAAGGTTTGCTTACTTCCTTTGCCACCTCCTTTAATATAACTGAATAGATCCCAGGTGCCTTTCTTCTCTTTAACTTCAACAATTTCTCCTCCACTTTGCTCTCAGTTATTACAAAATCATTTAACTCCTTGTTACAGTTCAATAAACATCTGGCCCTCTCCTCCTTGAATAACTCCTCATTTGTGAATGTAGATACAAAATACTTGTTTAGTTTTGTAGCTATCTGAGAATGATCATCTACAGTTAAGCCCTTGATATCAAGTGGACCAATCTGATTCATCCCCTTCCTTTTAGAGTTTATATAAATAAAGAAGTCTTTGCTGTTTTTCTTTGCATCTTTTGCCAAAGATTTTTCAGATCATTTCAGATCCCACTCCCCAAAGTAGCTCAAGAATCGCTACTAAGACGAAAAGTTTCTTTATGGAGTTGTTAGGACAACTAGTTATTTTGACTTGATGAAAGATGGAAAAGATTAAAAATAAATTATACAGATATAAGAACAATTGGGGCGGCTAGACTAAAAAAAAAAAAAAAATGCAAAACAATCCACTTATTCTTCAGAGAGCACGTCTCTTACCCCTGCTTTTATCTACAAAATTTTCTTAATTCAAGGATGTTAATCTGAAGAGAGAACCTTTTTAGTAACTCCTTGTCTTGGCCTGTTTCTTTTGTTTGGACAACAAAATGTTTTCTACCCTATAAATCCTCATTTTTAATCTTTAAGAGTTTCTCTTTAATCTGAAATTTTAATTTTATATTAAATTCAGTGCCAGTGATATGTCGAGACCGTCTGACTGCCTCTTTCCTTCAGGTTTTCGTCAATTTTATTTTTAAATTTATTTTAATTTCAACTTTACTTTAACAAATTCATCACACACCCCTCCTCTGCTCTTGACAGAACGCCTGGAAATGAAAATAGGTAACATTGAGGGACACAGTTTTGCCTAGACAAGTGAAACTGTTCCTCCATGTTGCATCTTTTGAGTTCCAGACGTTCTGTCAAGGGCAGCTACACCCTTCAGTTTCAAGGGAAGAGGGAAGGGCTAAGCGAATCTGAAAATTGTTATGTTTATACAAAAACAGTGGTGTAATTTGGTCCCCTCCTAGGGGAAAATAACACCTGACACGCTCGAGTTTTTCTTGCTTATCGGATTGATTTATTGTTCTTAGTTTTTAGGAGCATCATCGACTTGGGCCATATCATGTATTTAGTCTGTATAAGTGTCTGTTCACAGCCGATGTGCGTGTGGTGCTGGCTGAAAAATCCGGAATAACTCGCTAAACCTCCTCTCTTCTACCCGGTTGAAGGGACATTTCGAAATTCCTCCAGTCATCGATGGAATTCGAACCCAGACCTCTCCAAACGAATAACAAGTGGCGAATCCACTATGCTGTAAGGAGGAACTTCCTGTTCTCCTCTTCTATAAGATTCTCAAAACTATCATTTATAATTTGATTCTGCTCGTTGTGGTAGTGCTAATTTAAGGGTACAGAACATAACTAACATTTCATTTTAATTAGTTTATATGATTAAAATACACAAATAATAACTTTTTTGTCTATATATATATATATATATAGACAAAAAAGTTATTTCTGTATTTGGTAGGGGAGTTGAGATATCAGGTGTAATAACCATGGAAGAATAGAGAGAACCTGTATGCTAAAAAACAAATTACCTGAAATAAAAAGCAATTAACATAGGCTTAATTATTGTCAGTACCTAAAGCTGTGGGTCCTAGGCCTTTAACTACTTCATCAAGGGTCGGTAGCGAAAATCGTAGGAAACACTGCACTAGGCCAGGTGTCTGTTTCTATTATGATGTATACGTATACATCATAGCCGACCAGAAGGAAGAATAAATAATAATAATAATAAATAAGTTCATGCCGATAGAATCCTGTGGAAAATAGAATGAAAAAAATCAAAGAAATCTAAGAGAACTTACTGTCTGTGTGAACCAGAAGACGTTGAAAGTCAATGGGGACCAAAGGAGAGTCAAAGTTGAAAGTCAATGGGGACCAATGAATTTCCTGGCTATGTATCATAGCCAGGAAATTCATCAGGGGACTACTCTTGACCATGTATCAGACACTGTGTTTCCAAACTTGTCTGTAGTATTAGAAAAAAAGATGAAGTAAATATGCGGCCTTTTTATCGTAATACTAGCAGACAAAGTAGTCCCTACGCAGTGTAAAAAATGTAAATTAATATAAATACAAATTTACAAAAGTGTAAAGTGAAATATAATACAAATTTATGTGAAGTGCGGAAGGGGTGAAAGGTAATGAAAAAGTGTGGACAAGCAAATGGTATAAGGAATGGTAAATTCTTGGGGAGGGGAAGGGGAGAAAAAGATGTTCAAAAGAAGGCGAAAATAACGATAGGATTGAGGATAGACGAAGCGTTCTTCCAACCCATCGTAGAGACATAGTTTTTACAGAAGAATATATGGAGAATTGTTTCTACAATTTGATTCTGGACCCGAGGACAATCGTACGTTAATTTTCAGTTGTTAGCGCGAAGTGAACACTGGTATGCCGATGGGACTTTCTAAACTGTTCCCTTACTTTTTTATCAGCTGTATACGATACATGGATTCGAGGACAAAATATCGCTTCCATTAGTTTACGCATTATTGCCTAACAAGTCTGAGGAAACGTATGCATCTCTACTAACACCAGCTGAAAGTATTGGAACCGGCTATGTCCCCACAATGAATAACTATAGATTTTGAGACGGCGATGATGAATGCTTGCAGGAGTTTTTCCTGACGCTTCCCAACGGGGTTGTTTTTCCACTTTTCACAATGTATTTTTCGTTCCATTCAGAATAATGGATTGAAACAGCAATTGCATTTGTGCCCACTCCTATTGTGACGGTCGTTTTTGAACATTTGTGTGAAAATGGTGTTTATCCTCCAGAATCGCAAGAAGTTGTTGATTATTTTGATACGTGGATACGTGGATTGGACCCCCAATCAGACGACATCTTCGTCGACCACCAAAGTATTCCCTCACAGTTCATAGAATTCCAAAAAATATGCTGATCATAGCTTAAGGCAGAAACTTAAATAAAAAATAAGTTTTTATGATTTGACCAAACACGATTTGCTTCTAGACAGTAAAATATGCTAGCGATCATTTGTAGGCTGTAAATTGTTTATGCGATAAACTGACGCGGTGGTAAACTGCTCGAAACCAAAACTAAAAGTCATCTGGGGTCATTAAGTCGAGTGGAGGAGAGACGTACACAGCCAATGACGTCATTGTTTCTTCATTTTGCATCTTGGCTGTGTAAGTCTCTCCTCCACTCGACTTAATGAGTCCAGGTAACTTTTAGTTTTCGTTTAGATTTCCCTTCTACTCTACAAGCCTGTGGTATTAACACCCAATTTTACTAACGCTTGCTTATATGAGAACCCTTTCTTTAAGTTGGGCCTTACATACCCAGTGAGTTCAGTATTTTTAATGACTTTTTCTACACTTTTTATCTTTATTCTTTCTTTTTATATTTTTTTCCCGTTCGTAAAACTATTAGTGTAATACGAGGATGATACGAACGCTTCGTCTTTTCTCAAACCCATCGCTATTTTCGCCTTCTTTTGAACATCTTTTTCTTCCCTTCCCCTCCCCAAGAATTTACCATTTTCTTGTCCACACTTTTTCATTACCTTTCACCCCTTCCGCGCTTCACATACATTTGTATTATGTTTCACTTTACACTTTTATAAATTTGTATTTATTTTAATTTACATTTTTTTACACTGCGTAGGGAAGGCCGGATAAAGGCCGCATATTTGCTTCCCCTTTTTCTAATACTGCACACAATTTTAGAAACGCAGCGCCTGATACATTGTCAGGAGTAGTCTCCTGATGAATTTCCTGGCTATGCATTATATTTTCATCTACTATATTCAGATTTTGCATATTTGCCATCCCCTGATTCGACCTCTTGCTAAAATTGCCCTCCCATATCTGAATACAGTGTTATCTTTGTACAATTTTTTTTTTTTTGTTTGCTTCCTCAGTCACAATTCATTTTTATATTAAGTTTTTCAAATTCTATCACCTTCACTTTCACTTTCGCCTATCCCTTAACCTTCTCTTAGTTCAGGCACAGTGTGTACTTTATTTTCCATTTTCACAGACACTTTATTTATTTTGCGAACCATACATTATTTATATCATTTTGCTTCCTTTACTGCTGCACTGCGCGTTTTGGGGCATACTATAACTTTTGTTATTTTCCTTTTTCTGCTGATTTTGCTTCTTAACTGTTATTTATATATATATATATATATATAGATAGATATATATATCTATAGCTGCATATCATCATTCTTCTCTTTCTTGGTGATTCCCTTCTCTCTCTCTCTCTCTTTCAGGGTAACTTGGGAATTTTCTTGGCTGGTGCAGCAAACGTCTCAGGCTTCCTTGCACCATATGGCTAATAATAATAATAATAATAATAATAATAGTGGAGATGAGTCATTAATTAACCTAACTGCCCTCTTCTGAATGGAATCTAGATGCCTGAGAGAGGTTTTTGGGGCACCTCCCCAGATGTGTGAACAATATTCCACTGTAGGGCGGATTTGAGATTTGTGCAGAGTGAACAGCTGTTTGGAGGAAAAGTAACGCTGAGAGCGAAAACCATGATTTTTAAAAACAGAAGAAGCAATATTTGTAATGTGCTTTTGTCAAGAGAGATTATAAATCAGGGTATGTCTCCAAAAGAGATATATCATCTTGCCTAGAAATCGGAGTGTCACCAAAGATAAGCATAAGAGCAGAATCCTTTTTCTGCTTCTATGCAGAAAAAGATATAAGACAGCACTGAGTTTTAGAAGAATTGGAATCAACTGGGTTTTCTTTACCCCGCTGGAGAATTACCTGAAGATTTAAGGAATTGGTAGCAGATATTCGAGAAGTTGAAGTTGATTGAGCAGAGTGAGGCTTCTCAAATTGGAAAGGGGAATGCAATGTGCTATCATCGGCAAAACTATGGATAGGATTTCCAGTCAATGGAAGAAGGTCATTAATATACAAGAGAAAAAGAGTGGGGGAAAGAACTGAACCTTGGGGGGGACACCAGTATTAGTGGAGAAGTTAGAAGGCAGAGAGCCATCTACCCTCACCCACAGTGGGCAGTCAGATAGAAAACCGGATAACAAATTACTAAAAACAGTTGGCAAACCATAAGATGGAAGCTTGTTTAAAAGACCTTTGTGCCAAACACGATCGAAAGCCTTTGAGATGTCAAGAACAATTACTTGCGTTTCACCAAACTTTTCCACTGAATTTGTCCATAAAGAAAGCGTAGAGGTAATTGCAATGCAACGATAATTGGACGGGAGAGATTTGTCATCCTTTTTAGGAACTGGCTGGATATGAGCAAATTTCCAAGCAGAAGGAAAAACATCTTTGGAATAAGATAGTGAAAAACGGCGGCAAAGAACAGGAGTAAGTTCAGGAGCGCAGGTTTTGAGAACAAGTGGAGAAATACCATCAAGACCTGGAGCTTTCTTAGCATCAAGATTCGTCAACATCTTTCTGGCGTCCTTTTGACGGAATGCCACAGGAGGCATTGAATGGAGCGTGTTGGGAATGGTGGTAGGTGTTTTACCAAGATCATTAATACATGATCTTAGACATTATACACTGAATGATAACTGAATTATGACCACCCCTATGAAAACTGAATGCGACTCGTTGACCACGTGAGGTACGAGAGTGCGCAGTTAGTTGACCTACGTAGCATAGATAAGGTGTTAGTGGTTCAGTAGGTAGTAAAATTCCGAGCGTGATGGGTAAAAGGAAAGATTTATCGGACTTTGATAAAGGGCAAATTGTGGGAGCTCGACGAGCTCGTGCCTCGATTTCCCAAACGACTGAACTGGTGGGGTGTTCGAGAGCCGCCGTTGTTAAAGTGTACGAGGACTGGCGTCAAAATGGTCAAACAACAACCCGACGGTAAAACTGCAAAGGTCAGCGAAAGGTTGTTGTTAGAGGTGAGCGTCGGGTCCGACGACTTGTACAGGCAAACAAGCGCAGCACTGTTGAAGACTTGACTACCCAATACAACATGGGCCAACCCGGAAAAATATCTAGCATGACCATGCGTCGCACATATGGGCTATACCAGCAGAGGACCCCTATGACGTCCTCTCCTAACCAAGGTTCATCGGCGTAAAAGACTTGCTTGATGCAAAGAGCATACAAGTTGGACGTTAGAAGACTGGAAGAAGGTGTGCTGGTCAGATGAGTCACGTTATTTACTCCACACCTTGGATAGTCGTGTACGGATTTTGCGCCAACAACATGAGGCTCTTGATCCATTATGCATGTTATCCAAAGTGCAGGCCGGTGGAGGTGGTTGTATGGGTGTGGGGCTTGTTTCACTGGCAGGAACTTGGACCTTTGGTGCATGTGGAACAACGTATCAGTGGTCTCCGCTATCGGCAACTGCTTGCTGACTGTGTACATCCCTCTATGTTACATTTTTTCCCGAATGGCGATGGTGTCTTCCAAGATGATAATGTGCTGAGCCATCGGGCACTTGATATGCAGGAATGATTTGAGGAATACAGTTCTGAATTCCAGCATATCGATTGAACTCACCGAACTTCCCCAATATCAATCTTATGGGATTGATATTGGGACACAAGTGCTCAATCCCTCAATCCAATGGGATTGAGCATTGCGGGACACTATGGAAGGCATATCAGGCGTCTGAATACACCAATCACCTCCATACCTGCATTGCTGACTGCATTACACACAGCTTGGTTGGCCATACCTCCTGAATGCTTCCGACGTCTTGTTGAATCAATGCCACGTCGGATATCTGCTGTACTGAGGGCAAAAGGAGGACCTACGAAGTATTAGGTAGGTGGTCATAATTCAGTGATCACTCAGTGTATAATAACATTGTGCAAGTTTAATGTTATTTGCTTGATATGAATCTCCCGTCTTTTCTTCTTTCTTAACATGTAAAAGCGTGTTTAGAAGTAAAAAAAATATTGAACCATGTGCAATATTTTTCTCCTTTTTTATTTTACGCACACCCGCGAGTTTTGGGCCCTGATGCAATCGCCCACAAGATTCAAAGGATGCTACATAACTCACCGACTCATTTTGTTCCCAGTTGTACCTGTTGGCTGTTGCCCTGGAAACATTTGTCTTGTTATTTGCTGAAACCCAACCTCTCCTCGCTGTCGTCATTGGATTGATTTGTGGAGCTGATTTCGTACTCTGATTTCCTGATATTGCTGATTGAGTGATTAATAAATAACAGTTAGGCTGGATTGAGAGAATTAACGTATAAACTGGGAATGCCAATTCACTTCATTTGACTGACAAATCGGACCAGGTTTTTGTGGCGATGAATCTTTTGTAGTAGCCACAGGTCGAAGTCGTGGCCAAAATAAATCAATGTATGGATCTTCTTGGAGTGCACTGCTATTACGCATGCGTATGACATTCCTTTTTTCAGTTTCGGTTTCGTTCCTTGTGGCTCGTGGCTCGTTTTCTAGATTTTATCTTTTCGCTTTGTGACAACTGTTTCATTAAGTGTTTTATAGCAAATGGTGATCTGTATTTAGGGTAAGCATTTATTATTTTTGCTTATTGAATTCTAATATTCACTTTTAGTTCAGGGCAATTTCTTAACTTCTTTAACAGTAAGAGAACGCCAAGGGTTACACAAATTTTCTGGGACCCCCTTTCTTTTAACAATATTGGACATTCGTTGCTCCTGGCCTCCTTACACTGGTCATTATTTTGATCTGATTTATCTGAAACGAAGTAAGAATTACTGGTTTCGAATCGAGTCAGCCAGAGATGTTCTTCTTCGTGATGGTCCAAAGATTATGACACTGTCCAAGCTAAAAGAAATATCTGACGGATCATATGCACAAATGGTGGCTAGATTAAGGGCTCTGTTGAAAGAAAACTTGATTCAGGATGTGTTTTCGATGCATCCTGTGCTCCACAAACATGTTGAAGTCCCAACCTTGGACAAGCGGCAGCATGTGAGCTGGCAAGGTTTAGTCGGGTTTTATGGGAAGATATCTCAGGTGCTTCCCAGAGATATGCATCCCAGATAAAACAGAAACCCTTTAAAATTACAAATTTTAAAGTCTATAACAAGGCTTAAATAGACTTATTTAAGCTTGTGGCTAATAACGCTCATCTTCCCTCTTATTTTTGTTTACGATTTTGCCCCGAAACAAAGGAAGTTGCGTGCCGTTGCATATACCATCAGCTTAAAGATAAAGAACAAAAAGAATGGGGTGTGGAATAATTACAAAGTTCTGAGAGGGGCGTCGAATTGTTTTTGTAACGTGCTACATCGTGTGCTGGCGTCAAAATAAGTTTTGAAAGCACTGACCTACAGTTTAAATTCCACTTTTATTTCCAGAAATTATGACACGGATTGAAGTATGACTGGAACGTTATTTACGGGCTCATATTTGTTGCGTTTTAGCGTTCATTTAGCGCAGAAAAGTAGGAGTCCTAGTGAGTTTTCATGACATCGGTTCTGGGAGGACGCACAATTATTCTTTAACCTACAGGAAATTTATTTTATAAACGAAAATTCTTTCCATTTTTTTTTTTATTACAAGCACTTAGCATAAATTCCTTTACATATCAAAATCATATGGTGGCACCAGATGAGAAAGATAGGTTACTACTCTGTGAGATTGAATACCCCTAGACAGTTCCTTCAGGGCAGTAAAAGAATTTTTTTTGTAATGCACCAGTAATCATGTTATTTATTTACACTTAACAGGGTCGATGATTGAAAAATTGTGGGAGATCAGTAAATCATATTGCACCGTATATAATATGTCTGTAAACTGCTTATTCTCTGCTCGATATATTGTTTTGAGGAAATGAAAAATCATGCTCACATGCTCAGAGACCGACTAACTCGGCCACGTTGTGAAAAAGACTCATAAAACTTACTCGCGCTATTGACTCCATTCGTACTCAGGTCTTTTTCGCCCAATTTGGGGAAGTAGGCGATTCTACCAACTGTGCTACCCACGAGAGAGTTGGGTTCCCCGTTTACAAAATGTATTTTTCACAATAAAACCATTCCATTGCCCTCGTAGCTGCCTCAGTAGCGTAGTAGGTAGCTATTAGACTGGATTCTCACCTGTTGGCATCCAAATTTGGGCTTCCTGGGTATGGTAACTGCCGACATCCACTGTTATTACTCTTTCTCCAGTAGATGCGGGATTCTTTGTGGTGTTCACTACAATACGTGATTTTAGGAGACTGCTGCACCCATAGGACTTGCGTTTCTTCCTATGGGTGCTGGAAATTTTACATTTAGTTAAGTACATGTATAGTTGGGTCCGCTCCTCGTGGCCTGGACGGGTACTAAGAAGCACTCTTCCTGGTGATCGTTGCTTCCTGGTAGCAAAGCAGCCAGGAAGCAGCGATCACCAGGAATACGATTTACTTAATTTAATTTTAATTTACTTAATTAAAATGAAATTAAGTAAATTAATCATAATTTACTTAATTTCATTTTACCGGTTAGTATTTAACGGTGTTAAGAGAACGTAGCTAACATGGAATTTTATATGCATATGGGATAAAAATAGCGTCTATGATGTGGGGATTTTTTAAAGATACACTAAATAACTTAATAGGTAATTAATTTGTATTTACAAAGAATCAACGATATACTGCATAGAGGGCCGAACCAAGGTATCTCTGTACCACTTTCCATCAGAATTTCTGACTTTATCATGCACATCAGTTTAATAAGGTCTTTATTGGTGTATCCCATAAGAACCTTATATGACACATTTCCATTAAGAATTATTATGGACATTACATGAAGAGGGGTCAAGGACAACTCTTTTCTTAACATGAAAAATGCATCTCTAGGTACCAGTTGTTGTAACAACATCATGCTTAAAGCCACGCTGCTCGACAAAATTAATAGAACACTTAAAAACCTGGTATAACTCGTGCAAATTGGGATGAAGCGGGACCAAATTTGTTATGGTGGATTACCAAAGAATGAAGAAGACATGAGAAGACAGCGAAAAACACCGGACAGGTAGAAGGGACATTCATAGTGGTGTATAAGAATTACCAAAGAAGATCACATTAGAGAAAGCGATACAAGATACTCGAAAATATGGTCACATGACACCACTATGGCGTATGACTCCCCTCCAATGTCTAAACAAGTATGCCAGCAGTGAATACGCTCGATAAGATTCACTGGCATTAAATCCTATTCTTACTCCAGCATCGACATGGCCCACCAAGCGACCGAGGAGTTGGCTCTCGGGGTTTCATGCGATGCCAGGAGCGTCGCACACATATTCGATCGGGTTTAACTCAATGAACGTGCTGGCCACGGCAGTCCTTTGATATCTGACCAATTTGATTGGATACTATGATGTGATCACAAAGCAACTGGATGCAGGGAATAACTTGGATATCATATATTTGGATCTTAGTAGGCTTTTGATACTATTGCACATGGAAGACTGCTGAACAAATTGGAGCAGCGCAGCATTGGAGCAAATTGCTGATATGGATAAAGGGATGGTTGAGTGGGAGAAGACAGGGAGTGGTATTCAATGGACACTGTTCATCGTAGACTAATGTTATTAGTAGAGACCCTCAGGGTTCAGTGTTGGGTCCATTATTGTTTTCTGTATTTATAAATGATATTGATGATGGCTTAATCAGGCTTAATTTCCAAGTTTGCAGACGTTGGTTAGCAGGGTTGTTAATGACACTAATGACAGTACGCTGCTGCAACAGGATCTAGAAAAGTTGAGCAGATGGGCTGAGAGGTGACAACTGAAGTTTAACATTGACAAATGTAAAGTACTGCATAGGGGAAGCAGTAACCCCAGATTAATGTATGAACTGTGTGGTACTACACTGACAGTGGTAGAGAATGAAAAGGACCTGGGGGAAATTGTGCAGGCAGATATGAAGTTTTCTGAGCAGTGCAGACGGTCTTCAAGAGTTAGCCCATGGTGTCTTGTCAATGATATACAAGAATTTTTCTAGCAGGGATAAGGAGGTGATTATCCCCTTAAGGTGTAAGGCAATGGTCAGGCCACACCTTGAGTACTGTATACAGGTCTGGAGGCCTCATTTCAAGAAGGATGTAGAGCTGCTGGAACGAGTACAGAGAAGGGCAACAAGATTAGTTAATGGAATAAAGGGTTGCTCTTACAAAGAAAGGATTAAGTTTTGCAGATTACAGTGTCTGGAGACTATATGTTCTGATTGAGGTGTATAAGGCTTTGAATGGTTTGAGCATGCTCAGTGCCGATGGGATTCTTCCTATTGCTCAGAATAATCACCTGAGAGGGCATAAATTCAAATTGAGGAAAGACAGATGTAGGATAGATGTGCGGAAATTTGCCTTTAGCCAGCAGGTAGTTGATTGGTGGAACAGACTTCCATCTTTTGTTGTGGAAGTTGATAGCCTAAATAAATTTAAGGCTGAGTTGGACAGGTATTTCGAACGAACGGAGGGGTGAAATCGGAGCGGTTTTTTTTTTTTTTTTCGCTGAGCTGCATAAGCTTGATTTCTTGCATCTTATGCCCCTACTAATGCTAATCTTAATTTTCAAGATGTTTCTCCACGTATTGAGCTCTATGTACAGTGGCTTTTTCATGTATAAATAAAGATAATAACTAAATAATCTAAGGCCAACCGTACCCCTAAAAAGTTGCACATAGGGTTCGATGATCTATTCTGTACCTCTGCCTAGTTACAGTATCCTTATCAAAAACATGTAGAGGGTGCGGCTGTAGATCATTATTCCGCTCCATACGAAAGCATCTCCTGCACTGTAAGTGTCCCTTTCCTGATGTTGGAGGGATGATCCTGCATTCCTCATTGTCTGCTGCTGAAATAGCGTCTGTAATCTGTTGATGAGCTAAAACAGAACTGTATACCTTTTGTCGATGCTGCAAGTTACATGTTCATGGCACCATTTTCGACGAGCTCTGCGGTGGTTTGGGGTTAATGAGATAGAAACCACTGGCTTTCTTGTATACAGTCCTGGTGTACATTCACTTGAATTGAGTCTTCTTCTTTGGAAATGTCTTCACCTGTTGCTGCAGCAACCTCAAGAGATAGTCGATGCCAGGGCATCATAGATTGTCTTGCTGTTAGAGCCAGATATCGGTTTTCTATGGTGGCCATAGCCTCGGGCGACCTTGGCCAGCTCTTCTTGTAATGGTTCCTGCCTCCTCAAACTGCTTGCATAAGCTATTATATTAGGGTCACCTAGAAAGGTATTTTATACTTACATTGAATTGCCGTTACAATGGAAAACAGGAAATCTTAGGTAAATACAAAGAGATTAAATTCTTATCTGCTGACAGACTCCTCTTCCCGATTCTTCTAGAAACCTCATGTGCATACTGTCTGTATGCACATGAGGTTTCTAGGAGAATCTAGAAGAAGCGGCGCTTCCAGCTGTTTACAAGTGAGGTTTTATCCTGGATCCGGGATTCTTGTATGATGTAGTGGAATCCTGGGATGACGTTTGCTTCTATACCTTGGACATCATGGTTGATGTGCAGGCTGGTTCAGGTGTTTCAGGCCGGTACCGTGCTGTTGGACTACAGGGAGTTGTTCTATTCCTGGTTTTTCATCCTACTTCTATTTTATTATTGGAATATTTATGGTTGAATTCGCTGTTTTTTATTTCTTGCTGAGGTACCGAACAGTTTTTATTAAGAAGTAGGGAGAAGTCGCGATTGAGACGGACTAGGATGGTCCTTACCTAGATATAGTTAGGGAAGGTCGCTACGTGGTTGTTTTCCACGAAGGTTACTACTATATTAATACCAATCGTATACGTCACTTTAATATATAGAAATTTAGACGAATGTACTGTATTATTAATTTCGCGTGCTAAATAACTAATGGAAAAAACCATGCAGCGTCCTTCCCCAACTAAGGAAGTGAAGCCAGTCAACATCACTGGACAGTGCAGTGTCGAGTCAGTTTGGTGTGACATAAGCATTGGGAGATCAAAATTGAGAGTAGGAGTGTGCTATAGGCCTAATGACTCTGATGAGTATAATAAGGAACTGTACAGGGAAATAGAGTGGGCCAGTAAATCAGAGAGTCTTATAATGGGAGATTTTAATTTCCCAGATATTGACTGGAATTTGGGGGCTGGTTACTCACACACTAGCAGGGCTTTTGTGGATTTATTGGATGATTGTTTTCTACATCAGCATGTTCAGGAGGCAACTAGAGGGAGTAATACTCTTGATTTGATTATCAGCAGTGATTCTTCATGCATTAAGAATCTGCAGATAAATGAACCACTAGGTGGCAGTGATCACAGTGTGCTGAAGTGTAATTTACACAAAGAGGTAACTACCATTAGGGGTAAAGGGAAGGGTTATTGCTTCCGTAAAGGCGACTACGATGGTCTGAGCCAGTATTTAAATTCTATACAGTGGGACCAACTGATGATGTTACCAACAGCAAATTCAAAATGGGAAGCATTCAAAGAACGTATCTTGGAAGCTACTAGGCTTTACATACCAACTAAGAAATATTGTTCAGGGTTTAATCCTAAATGGATGTCAGATGAACTAATGAGGCATGTGGCAGAGAAGAAACATGCATGGGATACATACAAATTAACACATGACACAGAAGCCTATGATAGATACAAGTTGATCTGTAACCAAGTTACAAAGGAGGTTAGTCAGGCGAAGGCAGATTATGAGAAATCCTTGGCAAAGGATGCAAAGAAAAACAGAAAAGAGTTCTTTACCTATGTAAACTCTAGATGGAAAGGGATAAATCAGATTGGTTCACTGGATATTGATGGTTCAATAGTTGATGATCCTGCTCAGGTGGCTAACAAACTAAATGAGTATTTTGCATCTACATTCATACATGAGGAGTTATTCAGGAAGGGGAATGCCAGAGGTGAAGTAAACTCTGCCAGTGAGCTGGATGATTTTGTAATAACTGAGACGAAAGTGGAGGAGAAATTGTTGAGGATAAACATAAAAAAGGCACCCGGGGTGGATGGGATCTATTCAGTTATATTAAAGGAGGCAGCAAAGGAAGTAAGCAAACTCTTAGCCATAATTATGAGAGCTTCTTTGGACTCAGGAGATGTACCTAAGGACTGAAGATGTGCAAATGTGACCCCAATTCACAAAGGAGGATCAAAGGCTGACACAAGTAATTATAGACCTGTGAGCTTAACTTCTGTTCCAGGAAAATTAATGGAGGCATTGGTTAAAGAAGCACTGCAGGATCATCTAGACAAGAATTCAGTTATAGCTTAGAAACAGCATGGTTTTGTTAAGGGGAAGGCTTGCCTGTCCATCTTGATTGGCTACTATGATGCAGTCACAAAAGAACTGGATGTAGGGAATAACTTTGATATTATATAATTGGATCTTTGAAAGGCTTTTGATACTGTTGCACATGAAAGACTGCTGCACAAATTGGAGCAGTGTGGCATTGGAGGCAAATTGCTGCTATGGATGGTGGTGGGAGAGAAGGGATGGTGGTGGGAGAGAAGACAGAGAGTGGTAATCAATGGACACTGCTCATCGTGGTCTAATGTTATTAGTAGAGTCCCTCAGGGTTCAGTGTTGGGTCCATTGTTGTTTTCTGTATTTATAAATGATATTGATGATGGTATATCAAGCTTAATGTCCAAGTTTGCAGACGATACAAAGGTTGGCAGGGTTGTTAAGGGCACTACTGACGCTATGCTGCTGCAACAGGATCTGGAAAGGTTGAGCAGATGGGCTGAGAGGTGGCAAATGAAGTTTAACATTGACAAATGTAAAGTACTACATATGGGAAACAGTAATCCTAGAGCAATGTATCATCTCTGTGGTACTAAACTGACAGTGGTAGAGAATGAAAAGGACCTGGGGGTAATTGTGCAGGCAGATATGAAGTTCTCTGACAGTGCAGACGGGCTGCAAGAGTAGCTCATGGTGTCTTGTCAATGATATACAGGAATTTTTCTAGCAGGGATAAGGAGTGATTATTCCCTTGTATAAGGCAATGGTCAGGCCACACCTAGAGTACTATATACAGGTCTGGAGGCCTCATTTCAAGAAGGATGTAGAGCTGTTGGAACGAGTACAGAGAAGGGCAACAAGATTAGTGAATGGAACAAAGGGTTGCTCTTACGAAGAAAGGCTTAAATTTTGTAAATTACAGTGTCAGGAGACTAGGCACCGGCGAGGTGATCTGATTGCGGTGTATAAAGCCCTGAATGGTTTGAGCATGCTCAATGCTGACGGGATCCTTTCTCCTGCTCAAAATAATCGCCTGAGAGGGCATAAATTCAAATTGAGGAAAGACAGATGTAGGATAAATATGCGGAAATTTGCCTTTAGCCAGCGGATAGTTGGTTGATGGAACAGACTTCCATCCCTTGTCGTGGAAATTGATAGCCTAAATAAATTTAAGGTTGAGTTGGACAGGTAGGTAGTTGTTGGCGCATCGGCTTCTGTGGCCATAATGACCTCCCAAGGTTTTTGCAGTACTTTTGATCCAAGCCCGAGGCGGGATTCGAAACCGCGATCTTTGGGTTGCCAGCCAGGCACTTTACCCACCCGGCAAGCCCGGTCGGCAGTTGGACAGGTATTTGAAAGGAATGGAGAGGTGAAATGGGAGATTTTTTTTTTTTTTTTTTGGCTGATCCTGCTTGCTTTCTTGCATCTATGCCTCTACTAATGCTAATGCTAACTACTCCAGTTTTATACAGTCTGTGCGCGTAGCACAGTGGTATCGTCACCGTTCTCCCCACACCAGGTGGAAAAGGCCCTTGTTCGAATCCCGTCGACGATGCGAGGAAATTTAATGGGCTTTTTTCACTCCGTGGCTGAGTCAGTCGGCTTCCGGCGTAGATAGCAAGGGTTTTCCCTCATGAAACTGGGGAATTTCGTCCAGCAAAACAGACAAATCGACTATAGAACGCACACAATTAACAGACGTAAGATATACAGCATGGCAGATGAATTTCGTTATCCGGGTGGCCTAAAAATAATAGTTTTTGTTTTTTTTTTGGTTTGATACACATCATTCAGTTTGTTTTCCCATACTGTCTGTTTCCCATTTTAGTTCATTTACACTGTTTTTTTCTGCATTCAGTTTTCTTCTGTGGACTTCACTTAATTGCAGCATTTAAAATTAGAGGGTTCCTCTTGTTGTTGCAATAGGATTTTAGGAGCATAACCGACTAAAGCCATATTACTCCGTGTGTTTTGTCTCTAAATTGTGTCTTCTATGATCGATTTGCTGTTTACTGGACGAGTTTTCGGGAGAAAAAGCCATTCTACTCTCGCCTGAGACCGACTAATTCAGCCACTTTGTAAAAAAGGCCCGTAAAAATTCCTCACATCATCGACGGAACTGAAACTATAGTCTTTACCACCCGGCATGAGGGAGAACGGCGATTCTACCAATTGTGCTACCCACGAGGGTAGGAGGGATGGAATTTGGTTCGTCTCTGTGCTCAGCCTTTCTGGGCCTACCTAAGATTGTTGTAGATCTTGATAGTGTTAGAGAGAAAAAAAAATCGCTGCAGACTTTCCAGCTGGGTGAACGCGCTACTGAGTCGTGGTGGTGACATTTTATTTGCCAACCTTAGCGTGAGGCGAGTCAGCGGGTCCTTAGTCTTAGGCGAGTGAAAATTCTCAGTCAGTAGTGTTAAGATGTTTTTTTGATGATGACGACGTGACATCCAAGTTAGCATACAAAGTAGCCTTTGAGATGATAAATGGGCATGTAGTGATCCTGTTTAACCATCTCAGTACCCAGCACGGCAATCCTAGGAAAGCTTTTATAGTAGCTTCCGAGATAGAGAATCAAATCTGAAATGCGTAGAGAGGGTGGTATGACTCATCTTAACATGTATTTATTAATAAGGTCGAGGTCTCTAATGCTCATCAGTTCCTGTCCGGAGGTACACAGTGCTGCTTACGTTTTCTTCTTACGTACTCAAAATGTGGCAAGAAGTTCAGGCATTCGTCCCATTTCAGTCCCACATGAATCTGAATACTTTTTTTGACCTCGCTTTCATTCGTGTGTATGGAAGCGAGGTCAAAAAAAAATTAAGAACCGCATACTATGCCGCATAGTATGCGGTTCTTAATTCTCTTTGTGGAAACTTTTTGTGCCATCTTGCACTCGGAGTCCAATGGAATTGAAGTATTCTTCCAACTCGACGATTGTAAAAATTTGCTTTATTGCATGACTGGCTCCTGATCGTTCGATGTGACGAATATTTTCAAGTCTTCTGCATAAATGACAAATTAGTTTTGATTCTGAGCCGAGAAAGAGCACAATGATGCCGCATAGAGGACATCACCTTGTGGGACTTCCCTACTGACTTGATGGGTTGCTTTAGAAGTTCTGGGAACGGCAGTGATTTGTCACTCCATCAAATTGCTTATAATTCTTGCTAAGACTTTACTAGTTTTATGGAAATATTCGTTTAAGATTATATTAATGGCCGGGATAGAAATGTTGTCAAAAGCGGATACATATAGGAAGACAATATTTAATTATCCAGTATCTGTCTGAAGTTAAGGGCATTTATGGTGGTCGATGATTGGGTTGTCACTGAATACATATACTCAAGTCCGTGACAGAAGTAGTGATGGTTGATAGTAATTAAGTCTGATTTCTGAAATATTTTTTGAAAGATACATCCAACAGCTACAGGCCTCTAGTCTTTGACGGATTTGGGATTACTCCTTTTGGGAATTGGTTTAATGTAGTACGTTTTCCATATATTCGAAAAGTGGTTTTCCTCTTAAAGATTTTGTGAAAAATGTTAAGTAGTACTATGATGTATACGCTGCTGATCTTAATTATGAATTGCTTCTCACATTCTCTTTGTTGGTCTGATTATCAACTTGATTTTCTACAAAAGGTGGCTTGAGTCCATATGAGAAGATGTGCTCAGACATTGTTTCCGTACGTCTTTTCTAACTTCATATCCTTCTTCCTTTTTTAATATGCGAACTTACCATATCACTGTGGGCTTGCGGTTTCATTCGGATGAACTATGTTCTAGCTTGTTTATGTTGAATATGATCAGCTGGATGTTCAGCTTTTATCCATTTTCTGAACAGTTTTTGCTTTTTCTTGAAAGCAGATTTTGATTGCTGAATGAACCAGAGAATTGCATGATCGGAAACTTTATATACAATTTTGATGCTCCCTTATATTCAAAATATGAGTGTGCGTAAAGCCTCGTCTACGAAGAGTAAATAGAGATTTTGCCAGTTGAATTCAACGAGTTTCAAAATTACATCTATTTTTATATACTTGGTGAAGATGCGGATGGTGATCTGAAGCGAAGTGAGTAATACTGTCAGTTAGCCTGATGTCCAAAATATCAGCCATCACGATGTTTGATGCCGTGGAATTTTATCTCAAGGGGAGCACACGAAATTCTTAGACATGGTCTTTGAACCATTCCTGCACAATGCGGGCTTTGTAACACGGAGCGTTGCCTTGTTGAAAGAATCTAGTGCCATCTGGTTACAAGGTCATCATGTAGGGCAAAACTTGGTCCAAAACAATGCCGAGTTAAGATCTGTATGTATTTGACTGTCGAAGGGTGGCACCCGGACGTACATCCATCTCCACCAATTTAGCCTATAATACCATGTTCTCATAATGGCCTGTTAGTGTAAGTGTGTATAATGTGTTGAAAAGTGAAACAGGCTACTCTGCCACCAGGTGATAGTCCATTCGGCAATTACCACCTGGTGCCCATCCCTGGCACGAGAAGTTAAGCCTGGGTCTACTAACTGTGGCGGTGCATATTGCACCTAGATCCCGCACCCACCAGTAAGTGTGCAAGACTAGTGGGAGCGAGCAGTCCCGCTCCTGGGCTGCCCACATCCAAGAGTCAGCAAAAAAAAAAAAAAACATGCACCAACTAGGAGAATACTTCTTACTAGTAAGTGCAGCAATCCCGCCTCATGGTCATTCCACAAAGCCTGCAAAAAAAGTTTTCTCCCCCCCCCTCCAAGAGAGAATGCCTATCCATCCAGAGGAGAGAAAAAGGGTACATGTCTTTAGTCAGTATTAGTAACCACAGGTATACTCCTCCTTTTATTAAATGTCAAACTGCAAAACCGTTGAAATTCTACAAAATTCCTTTCATTAGACAACCAAATTAATTCAGAACCCTTAATAAAATTAGGGACCAAATTAAACAAGTCTAATATAAATTCGTCATACAAATTGCATTCATATAAGATATCATCCCATGTTTCCAACCTTCCACAAACACAGTAAGGATCCTCCACTAAACCAAATTGACGCAACTTACTTTTTAAGGAACCATGCCCCCCCCCCCGTAATCAAATATGAGCATTCCATACTTGGATAAAACCAGCAATGCAATTTGTTATTAAAATTAAATTCGACACTAGTTATAAATAAATAAGTTACCCTACCAGTACTACTGGAATCCCAACGGTCCTGTCATAATTTAATTAAAATCACCAAAATTTCTTTCTTCTGTTTGCTAATTGCAGAAGAAACTTCATTAGTAATCCCCATAAATGTAATTTGTTTTCCCTTACGTATAAAATAACAAAATACACGACTGCTAAATCCAAAGGCAACCCCCACCCCCGCAATCACCTGTAGAGCATTCATCGAAACGGTCTTACAAACACGCAAAATAGTTAACAACATTATTCTTCGTACTGATAATAGTTTTTGTTTAAATTTTACATTGACAGTACGAACATACCTAATTGATGCAGTATACGACACAATCGGAATAAAAAAAGCTTTATAATATAGATACAAAATGCGTTTACCTAATCCCCAATCTTTTCTGGTAACCCTAACTATAGAAGCAGTGTCATTTTTTATTTTCCCTTAAATAATTCAAATGTTGTGAAAACAATAACTTATCATCTAAGATAACCCCTAAATATTTTACCTGGGAAACAAGAGGAATTTGTTTACTGTTGACTAATAATCGAGGTGGTCTGTTGTAGTCTAATTTTCCTTTTAATAACATCATGACAGTTTTAGTAGATGAAATTTTTAGTTTGTTTAATGTAGCCCAATCAGTCAAATCCTGAACAATAACCTCCATTCTACTTTCTAAGACTGCTCTAGATCTTCCTGTCACGCACAAAACCAAATCATCAGCATAAGCCAACTTATAACAATTAGGGACTGTTCTACTTAACCACTGGTTTAAGACCAGATTGCATAAAATAGGACCCAACACAGATCCTTGTGGACAACCGCGATCAATAACTCTATTAAATGTTAGATGTTGGGATCTTATAATAATCTGCCTATCCATTAAATAACTTTTACTAATTTGGTATAACAAATCGGGACAATTTAATTCTCTTAATGAAAAAAGCACACTTTGATACCATACAGTATCAAATGCTCCTTCGAAATCTATGAATAATGCTAGCACATATTTCTAACCAGAGTTTACACTAAAATTAATCATATCGCGTAGGGTATCCTCTGTTGAGCTATTTCTCTTAAAACCACACTGATATTTCAACTCCATCTCAGATGATCCAGTATATTGTTCATTCCCCTGTCTAATTTGTTGCTTCTGTACACTATCTTCCCCACAATTGTCATTCAGAAATAAAGTACTAGTAATAGCAGCAATTGTAAAGTACCGATCAATAGACTCAGTATCATTTGAATACACAGTATTAATTAAATTATTAACATTCAACTTGTTTGAGGTTAACTTAAACAACAATCCCCATGGCTCACTATTTCCAGTAGTACAAACCAATTCTTTCCATGCATTAAATTTGTGTTGAAAGATTGCCTTATGATATTCTTTCCTCTTAATTCTATACATTTCTTTATACCTTAATGCATCATTATTACTTCTACCCCTAACTCTCTGAAAAAGCTTCCTCATTCTAAACACTTCCCTCCTTAATATTGATAGCTCCAAAGACCACCAAGGTACTTTATAACTTCTCTGTTTCCTTCTCTTAGCAACTGAATTTAAAGCATTAAAAATAGAAGATTGAACAAAAAATGCATATTCAGAAGCAGTTAATGAATTTAAATTGTCCCTAGTATAAATTGAAATACTATCTAACACACACCTTTAAATTTATCCCACTTAATATTCTTATAAATCTCAAAGCAATACATATCTGTATTGCTAATTTCTGATAAATTTATAATTATTACAATAGCTCTGTGATCACTGTTAGTCATATTTGTAACAACATCCCAAGAACTGACTCTTCTATTTAATTTTCATATTTGTAACAACAGAAACTCATATTTGTAACAACATCCCAAGAACTGACTCTTCTATTTAATTGATTAATTACCAAGGTGATATCAATATGGAAACACCATGAATGTTATCAAAAGTATATGGTTTAAAGGGTTCATGTAGGGCAAAACTTGGTTCAAAACAATGCCGAGTTAAGATCTGGCCAGGGTTTGTTTGTGTGCAGTGAGGATGAGGGGACCCAGTGATATCCACGAAAACATCCCTCAGACCAAGTTACCACTGTCGCTGGCCTGTTTTCGCCCAGTGTGGTTACAGCTGTCCTTCTGATCTCCGTCGAATACGTCCATCAGAACGTTGCAGCTGGAATCTTGATTCGTAAAACCAGAACACTCTTTTCGGTTGACATCCGTGTCCCTGCTGTAAAGCGTCCTTGTAGCTGGATATCATTGAAGCGTCGACTGCAATGGATAAGGGAAGAAAGTTCATGCTTCTAACGAAGCAACATCTCTCTCTCTCTCTCTCTCTCTCTCTCTCTCTCTCTCTCTCTCTCTGTGTTATGGTAAATATCCATAAGGTAGATTACCCAAATACGGTGTTTTTATATTTTTTATAATGTAAACTGCTCTGATGCTATGCGTCATTCTGGAAATATAAACATAAAACTTCATTTTATGTAAAATCATTAGTTGTATATAAATTTTTAAGTATTTACTGCATAAATTACTTAACAAAATGAATTTAAACCATTCTATGTTTTACAGGATCTACAGCTGTTTTGTATACATTCAAAGACATCACAAAGCATAAAGGACAGAACTTCATGGACGTATTGCCAAATTTACATGAAAACAGTTAATTGGATCCATATTTAAAATTCAAAAAGGAGCTGATATAGGAGCAGGCAGAAAGGGAATCAAGAAAACTTACTAAAAATGAATAAAAGTAAAGAGATGCAGATGCAAAATAGAACGAAAAATACAGAAATGAGCTTAAAGAAAAGAAAAAATGAATTGGCACATCGAAAACCTAAGAAAATCATTGAAAAAATTGCTGAAATGACTTATATTTCAGAAAGGAATAGTGTTGATATTTTGAAGTATTTGAACAGCGAAGAAAGTAATTTAGAGGCCTATCTAGATGAACATGATTTAACGCTTGAAGAGGTGAAATTAATTCTACACTTGCTGGCTAAAGCATGCGAGGCAACAGACTCAAGAAACATTGTGAATCTCATCCAGAAACTTCAGTCATCTTGCCTGTTCCTGCTTGGTACAGTTCCAAGTACCCTCACGAAGTGTGTTTCTAAGTCGAACGATATTTATGAAATGGTAAAAAGTTTAGTGAGACTGTTAGAAGAATTTTTTCTCAGGATGCCTTCGGCAACTAGCAATGAACTGAATATTCTTATTACATTCTTAAAAGATTTTCTTAGGACGAACAAAGCTAATATTAAAAATGCAGAAGACATTCTCAACTCAGTTTTTGAAGTGGAAACACAAATATTACAATTTGGTTCAATCGTATCGGCAGATTCATCTTCACCTGCATCTGAAGCATCCGTCTCTGTAACTCCTCCAAATGACTTTCGTTCATTATCTATCATACCATCTGCAGTTGATATACTCTCCGAAGAATCTGTATTTCTTCGAAAAAATATCATCAGAGGCCCTTATGATAGTGTTGAGGACTATTTGGATGTGCAGTTTCGCCTACTAAGGGAGGATATGTTGTATTCCTTTCGAGAAGGAATTATGCACTATAAATTTCTTCATTCTGAGAATCGCCCTACAACTAATCTGTCTACGGGTCGTGTATATCCCAAAGTCACTGTAGTGTGCAGTAATTATACTTCTTCTGGACTTATTTACACAGCCAAAGTACAGTTATCGAAACATGTCAACTGGACAAGCACCAATAAATTAAAACCAAAAAGTCTAATTTGTCTCTCTGCGGATAATTTTGAGACCATGTATTTTGTCTGTATTGAAAAGCGCGAACCACAAAAGGGAGTGACTAAAAGTTGCACTTTGGATTTGACAACAGAGACTGATGAAGGAAAAATTTTGAAGTTAGAACTGTCTACTTATGCTGCTTTTGAATCAGACACTTACTTCGAAGCATATCGGCATACCCTAAAAGCGATGAAGGATATGTCATACTGGGACATTCCCCTAGTCGATGCAATAATTTTTCTCAATAACAGTGCTTCCTTACCTCGTTATCTTCATCGCGGATTTAATTTTCATCTAGCACCATGCATTAACATAGAAATGTTAAAGAGAAAAGAAATATCATTAAATATATCACATCGTACTGCTTCTTCTTCTTCTTCAGACAGTGAATGCCACTCGGGGGATGAAATGGGCATTAATGATCTAACACATTTAAAGAGTTTTATGGAGTTAATTCCATTTAAGTCCCGACCTACTCTTAAGCGCAGCACATACGAACTTGATCGGTTACCTGGTGAAATCCTAGGATTAGATGAACATCAAATGAAAGCTTTTCAGCTAGCATTAACAAATCAGAATTGTATTATACAGGGTCCGCCTGGAACAGGTAAAACATATTTAGGACAAAAAATCATAGCCAATATTTTAATTAATATGAAAAAATTAAAAATAAGAACTCCAATTTTGGTTCTTTCCTATACAAACCATGCTTTGGATCAGTTTCTCAGAGCACTTATTGGTATCACTCAAAAACTTGTTCGGTTTGGGGGAATGACAAAATGTGCAGAAATAATACCCCACCAATTAAAAAATATCATATATGCGATCAAGAGACGTAAAGAGTTAGCAAAATATAGGTACGGTAATATTTTATTAAAGATAGCTGAGGAACTCTTTGAAGATTCAAGTTTTCCTGATGATCAATATTTTGACTTAACTGATGAGATCAGTTCCAACGAAGAAAATCTTGAAATTTTGAATTCTGAGTTGAAATTTCTAACATTGCATCCTCTGTACTGTGGAATACAAGGTCGGATCTGGAATGAAACAATTGCTTACGACATATTTTCTGGAAACAGTACTTATAAATTTCGTGAGAAATGGAAAAGAGAGATTATGGTGCACTTCGTTAAAGAGTGGCTTTGTTTAACTCCTCAATTAATTCACATATACGAGGAAGTAGAAGAAAGCAAAGAACTCCTAAAAAACAAAAAGAAAAAGCACGTTCAATCTGCAAATAAAGATTGGCAGTGCTTTAACTTACACAAGACGAACTCCTGTCGAATGCTAGACGCACTAACTGATGAACCTGACATGGAAGTACACAAAACGTGTAAAGCAGATCAAAACATGGACAGAAATCTTGAACACATTGATGCTGAATGGGATGACGGAGAAAATACAGTTTTTAGCTTGGATGACGTTACTGAAATTACAGAAATTCTGATAAACATTTTTTATGAACTCAATAAAGATGTCAAAATTAGCGGTAACAGTAATTTGACTGAATCTGTAACTATAATTGATCCGAAGGAATGCAATTATACTGAGCAATACTTATCAAATAGTACTGAAATATGGGAATTGTCTATTCAGGAACGATGGAACCTTTTTTGGAAATGGAGGAAAAGCCTAGAACAAGAAGTGAAGACAGAAATTTCGGAACTTGAGGACCTTCACAAAGAACTCACTATAGAAATTGAAAAGGTTCAATGTGGTCTTCGTCGTGAGATTTTAAAAAAGGCTGATATTATTGCATTTACTGCAACTTCAGCTGCAAAAAACAGAGAATTATTAAAGATCATTGGCCCAAAAGTTGTCGTAATTGAAGAGGCAGCAGAAATCTTAGAAGGTCACGTTATTGCTTCCATACCTCCCTCTGCTCAGCACTTGATCTTATTAGGTGATCACCAACAACTGAGGCCTAAAAATGCTGTGTATGAGTTATCGAAAAAGTATCATTTAGATATATCAATGTTTGAAAGGCTGTTTGAAAATGGAATGGCATCACAGACTCTCCGGGTACAGCACAGAATGCGGCCTGTCATAGCTGAACTTCTTGTACCAGAAATCTATCCATTATTGGAAAATGATTCCACAGTTTGCAAATATCCGGACATTAGAGGTATGAAAGAAAACATGTTTTTTATGTGTCACCAGTACCCTGAAGATGAACAAAATGAAACCAGAAGTTTTTCTAACACTAAAGAAGCAAAAGTTCTTGTTAGCCTTTATAAACACCTTCTACAACAGGGATATTATTCATCAGAAATTACCATTCTTGTACCGTATCTTAGCCAGTTGACTGTAATTAAAAAATTAATGGAAAAACAGAACATTGAGTTTGTAGAAGTATCAACTGTTGATAATTTTCAAGGAGAAGAAAATAAAATAATTCTGATCTCATTTGTTCGAAGCAATCATTTAGAAATCATTGGTTTTTTGAAAGAAAGTAATCGCGTTTGTGTGGCTTTATCGCGAGCTAAACATGGCTTATACTGCTTCGGACATTTTACGCTTTATGCAGCAAAGAATGAACTGTGGTCCTCTATAGTCAAAAAATTAACTAAGAAGGGTGCTATTGGTCCTAAACTGACTATACAATGTTCTTCACATCCTGAAACACAAAATACGGTTTCAAATGAAACAGAGTTCCAACTGGAGTGTTTACACCCTTGCGATTATGTTTTCCACTGTGGTCATAAATGTTCAAGAACATGCCATGCGAATGAAAAACATAATTCAAAAAAATTTTGTGAAAAATGTTCTAAAGCGTTTGATAGAGGCCAAAAATCTAAACATAAAGGAATGTATCGTACACCTGGCACTAATTCCAATGGACAAGAAGTAGAAAAACTTCCACTGCAGCCTAAGATTTCACTTGAAGACAGTAGGGAATTATTGATGAAAAGTACTTTTAATGAGACTAAAGATACCAGAAATCTTTCTAATTTTACTTTCGAAACTGTTGGTTATCACGAAGATTCTTCTGGAACTATCAATACAAAAGGATTGGAAAGTAACCCAGACGAAAATACAGTGTTACCATGTGGTCACAAAGTACTTATTGGCGTAAAGGGTAGCGTTAATGGGGATTATAACCATGCTTCTCAAAATTCCGATACACGCTGTGTGGAAATGATATCTGTTAATTCTCCATGTGGTCATCAAATAGAGGTTGCGTGTGGTGAGTATACCAGTTTGGAGGATGACAATATAAGACAAAAATGTAAGAAGACGATTGTTGTGGATTCTTCATGCGGCCATCAGGTAGAAATTGAATGCGGTAAATATTTCACTTTAGATGAAGACAGTATGAGAAAAAGATGTAATGAAGTGATTACTGTTGATTCTTTGTATGGATATAAGGTGAAGATTCCGTGTGATGGCACAAAACAAACTTCTAAAACCCACATCCTGATTGAATCCTGTTTTGAGCAGTGTTCAGCCACCCTAGACTGTGGACATAAATGTACCGGTATTTGTTCCAAGTGCTCTTTCACTCAGATACACAAAACATGCACGGAGCTATGTAAAAAACTGTTGCCTTGTGGTCATAGATGTAAATTAACATGTGGCGTTCCATGTTTCTGTACTCTGCGGTGCATGGTTCGTTGTTCTCATGGTCGCTGTACAAATCCATGTAATCGTCCTTGTGTAAAATGTCCGAAGCCTTGCATGTGGAATTGTGAACACCTTGCTTGCACTCGTCAGTGTAGCGAACAGTGTAATAGACCTCCTTGTGACCAGCCATGCACCTTTATATATCCATGCGGTCACCAGTGTGTTGGATTTTGTGGTGAGCCATGTCCCTCAAAATGTTATTGCTGTTCGAAGGGAATGTTAGTACAGAAGGCTGACAAGAGTCTTCAAAAAGGTTATGTATTGTTAGTTGACTGTGGACATGCAGTCGAGGATTCATATTTATCAGAATGGTTAAGTGAGTCGTGGGAGAAAAAAAGTGGATCAAAATGTCCAGCATGTTTACAACCTATTAAACATAATTACAGATATGGAAACAGTATCAAGTGCAACTTGGAAAAGTTAAGAACTGTAGAAGATATTCAGAATAAGAAGTAGTCATTACTGTACTAATTAGAAATATATATATATATATACGAATAAAATCTTTTCTTTTGCATTGCAAGGGAACGTGTGTCTTACTAACGTGAGCTTTGTCAGTAAATATGGGTTTTCTGTATTCGAAAGAAATCCTTCCCTTTTCAGAAAGTGCAATTCTGTAATTTTGATATGAATTTAATAAAATCAGACTGTTCTAGTGTGGAACCTATAACTAAATTATCACCGTGGATTCAGACTTATTTAAAAGAAGTTAGTTTACAAGTGCTCACTGACTTCATCTGGGCAATAAGATTATTAATGCTCTGTTTACTAACCCAATATAAATCTAAGAATGAAAATTTTCCAGTTGGGTGTTAATGTAGATATTGTGGTAATACTGCTGCGTCCTAAATCTTATCACACAATGGAGGAGAATCTCGTAAAAATTAAAGTTGAAAAAATAAATAATCTAATTAAAATGCTACATTTTCGTAATATTTCATAATCTTTCCCTGTTGTTAACTGAATGGAGCCAAAAAACGTAAGAAGTATATTAAGGTCGGTCACTTCCTTATACAGATGTAATGGAGTGCTTATTGCTAAATGTAGAAAGTCATTAAAGTCACTCGAGGTATTAGAATGAAAGCAATCCAGTCACAATTTTACCAATTACTGGTTCATAACACGCTCATTTATTTATGTACACAACAAAAAGTGTTTCTATTTTCATTTATTACATATTTTTCTGGGAACAACTGAATTGCTGATATCATCAGACCAATTATTCTGCGGCCAAATTCACCAGCATACACAGAAAGTAATCAGGTAAGAATTGGAATAATGCGAAGAAACTCGGGCTGGTTGTACTTTTTCAACCTTCCTTCTGCTGAGTACTTTGTGATATTAACAAAAATTGGAAATCAGAGACCAGTTGCAATTTCCTAGGACATACTTCGAGAGGTCTCCTGGACGATGGGGATTGTTCAAGTAGTCATGACATTGGAAAATGATTTTTATGAACAGTATAGAAAACACTTAAGATCTAAAACCTTCTCACTTTTCTGTAGACGGCCAGAAAGTAGATCTCTTTGAAGTTTGATGACAAAAAAGTAATAAATAATGGTGATATAAAAGTCTGATCTCTGTGGTATATAGGTTAGTTCCTTATAGCTCCTTGAATAGTCACATCTCCTCCAATATATTCCAATTCCACCATAATCACAATATATTCCAATTCCGCCATTCCTTCCACAATAGAGTTATATTATGATATGCTATTAATCAGTAGTGGAAAAAGATGAAAAAAAAGCAAGTTTAGAAAGCATCAGAAAAAAAATACCAACATTACCTGTCTATCCCGTTGAATTTTCTCAACCTTTTGTTCCCGTCACCAATCTCGTTTCCCTTCTTTGCGCCCGTTCCAGCTTCCAGCAAATCCACATTCTTCTTAAATGAGGCCTCCAGAACTGTATGCAGTACACAAGACATTGCTTAACTAAGGCTTTGTATAAAGAGACAATCACTTCCTTATTCCTACTAGCAAAGTTATTGTATTTCCTTGACAAAATCCCATGAGCGGTTTTCACAGTCTGTCTACATTGCTCAGGGAACGTCATATTTGACTGCACAATTACTTCCAGGTTGTTCTCATTTTCCACTGCCGTTAGTGTAGTGCCACACAGTTGGTACGTTATTTTGGGGCTACTGCTACCCGTATGCAGTACTTTGCATTTGTCAATGTTGAAGTTCAATTGCCATTTCTCAACCCACCCACCTAATTTTTCTAGATCTTGTTGTAGTAGCCTACCGTCATTTATGTCATTAACCACCCTGCCAACCCTTCTCATTTGTAAATTTAGACATTAATCCAGATATACCTTCATCCATATCATTGATAAATACAGAAAACAACAATGGGCCCAACACTAAACCCAGGGGGACTCCACCAATAGCATTAGTCCACGAAGAGCAGTGCCCAGTGATTATCACTCTGTCTTCTCCCACTGAATCATCCCTTTATCCATTGCAGCAACTTGCCCGTAATGCCATACTGCTCCAATTTGTACAGCAATCTTTTATGGGCAACAGTATCAAAAGCTTTCCTGAAATCCAAGTACAGTATACACTGTGCTGCCACTTTATTAGGTACACCCCTGCTGTGCACAGAGATGGTTTGTCCCACAACGTTGCAAGTCACATGACCACAGTTGTGCATATAATTGCAGCAGAACAACCTTTCTAGTATCAGTTAAGCGTACAAGAATGGGGGAAAGGAAAAGGAGTGATCTAACGGACTTCGAAAGTGCCTTGGTAATAGGTGCAAGACGTGCTGGATAAAGCATCTCTGAAACGGCAGTTCTCCTGAACTTTTCACGCACCACAGTTTCAAGGGTGTATCGAGAATGGTGCAACTAACAGAAAACATCCTCTCAACGGCACTCCTCTGGAAGAAAATCGCTTGTTGATGAGAGAGGTCAGAGGAGGATGGCTAGAATTGTGTAAGCAAACAGACGAACCACAATGTCGCACATCACGTCAGAATACAACCTTGGTGCGCAGAACAAAATATCGCAACACACCACTAGTCGCATTTTGTCGCGAATGGGCTACAACAGCCGACGGCCACATCGCGTACCTTTGTTATCAATGTAGAACAAGCGAGCACACCTCCTGTGGGCACAGCAACACCAGCATTGGACTATCGAGGATTGGAAAACAGTTGCTTGGTCTGACGAATCGAAGTTCCTGGTGCATCATGTTGATGGAAAGCTCAGAATTTGGCGAAAACAACATGAATCCATGGACCCGTCATGTCTGACGACAAGGTGGTGGGGACAGTATGGACACCTGTGCAAGGTGGTGGGGACAGTATTATGGTGTGGGGAATGTTTTCTTGGCACATGCTGGGTCCATTGCTACCCGTAGATTCTCGTCTGAATGCCACATCGTACCTAAACATCGTTGCTGACCAAGTGCATCCGTTCATGTTGACAGTCAGATGGTTACTTTTAGCTGGATAATGCGCTGGTGCACAAAGCCCGAATCACTATGGAATGGTTCCAGGAACATGACAATGATTTTTCTTTGCTGCAGTGTTACTTCCAGCAGTTTTACTTGCAGATGGTTATTTCCAGCAGGATAATGGTGCACAAACCCGAAATCACAATGGAATAGTTCCAGGAACATGATAATGACTTTTCTTTGCTGCAGTGGCTCGCTTAGTCCCTGGATCTCAATCCTATTCAACATCTTTGGGATGATCTGGAAAGGGCTGTTCTACACCTCCTTGAATCTCAAGGAACTGCTTTACACACTCATGTCTGCATGGTACTCCATTCCTGCACAACGTTTTCAGCATTTTGTTCAATCCATGCCTTGACGAATTCAGGCTGTTTTGAAGGCTAAAGGAGGCTCAACACGCAACTAGATAGGTGTACCTAATAAAGTGGCAGCACAGTGTGTATCAAAATTATTTTTTGTACCCAGTTCCTTTATCACTGCATCATAGTATCCCATAATATTAGTCAGACAAAATTTCTCCTTAAAAAACCCATGCTGGACAGGAGTGGTTATGTGCCAACATATAACTGCACTCCTGTCTAGACCACGTGGTCTAGACAGGAGTGCAGGGCCACGTGGACGTCCCCTCAATCCAACGATGTTCTCATAATTATCGCTAAGGGTTTGTTTATCTCCTTTTCTGCCTCCCTTAATATAATTGGATAAATTCTACCCACTCCATGTGCCTTTTTCATGTTTAACGTCACTAATTTTTCTTTCACTTCCCTCTCAGTTATTGCAAAATCATTTAGCTCCCTCTTAGAGTTTGATAAACTTTTGGAATCCACTACATTAATGATTTCTTCTTGTGTGAATGTAGATGCAAAATCCTTATTCAGTTTATCACCAACAGTTGAACCATCGAAATCAGATGTATCAATGCAATTATATGATGTACCAATTTTCTCCGCATCATTTGATGCAAAGGATGAAATGCCAAAGATCTCTCATAATCTCCTTAGTTTGCCTAACCTCCTTTGTGACTTGATTACAAACTAGTTTATGTTTACCATAAGCTTCTATATCACATATTTATATCATCTGATAATTTATATGAATTCCACAAATTTGTCCCTTCATGCCACAAGTATCATTAGTTAATTTGACATCCATTTAGGTCTAATCATTGAACAGTATTTCTTGGTAGGCATGAAAAGCTTGGTAGTTTTTATGATTATTTTCCTGAATGCTTCCCATTTAGAATTTGCTGATGGTAACTTCATTAGTTACTCCCACTTTATAGAATTAAAAAACTGTCTTAGACCACTGTAGTCACTTTTATGAAAGCAAGAAACCCCCCTTCCTTATTACATCTTTAAGTGAATCCTAAATCAATACACTGTGATCACTGCCATCCAGTAGTTCTTTTAACAGCAGATTCTTAACCCATGAATAATCTGGTAATCAGATCAAAAGTACACTGAGTGGAGAGAAATCATGGGATACCTAGTAACGGATAAGCCCACCTTGAACACTCTGAAATTGAAGAACACTCTGAGTACGATACCAGTTTTGTTAAGTGAATATAAACGAGGATTTTCAGAAATAAATCTGATGGTTCACCCAACCAGAGCTTCGTTGATGGCAAAAGCTATTTCTTCACTACTACTGTATTTCTTAAAATTGTAGGTCCACCGGTGACACGCTTCGATCCAGCAAAATATACAGATAAAGAAAGAAGTAGGCATAATGTCGGATGAGAACTTAATAAAAATTTGGATTTTTTTATAAAAAAATATCATATACATTTTACTTAGTTTTTATATACTTCATCAATAAATTTTTGCTTAATAAACTATGTATTTTATATTAATTTGTTGTTATTGTTCTTATTCCAAAAACACCACACTGAAGTAACAAAATCAGTAAATAACTTTTAGTTTACTTTTCATATAATTTTAATTTTCAATTTTTTCTGCTAGCAAAAATAAGTACCGGCACCTATTTTAAAAAAAATATGTACCGGTATATTGTCGCCTCTTGGTCTTCAGATGGCTCGAATTCCGCGCCCTCCCCCCCACCACAATTTCCAGAGAAGCTCGTCGGCTTCCCACCCCCCTTTCAATGCTCCTGCTCTTAATCCACTAACTTTAATTGCTTTCAATAAAAAGAGTTGCAAAACGAACATCGGAAGACGCGTATTATTGACCAATCAATGTCCTTTCCTGATCTCTATTTTTATTCTGGGGAAAACTTACCTCCATTTTCCTGAAACAGAATCGAAAGTAAAGTGTGAAAACGATTCTTGTTATTTCCCAATTTTAAAGCTATTCGTAGTACTTTTGAAGTGAAACTTTTTGAAGCAGGGCCGGACTTAAACTTGTTGTGGCCCTAAGCTATAACATTTATGAGGCTCTTTTCCCTTATTGTTCACCTGTGGCAATATTAAAAAAAGGAATTTTTAAGATGCAGCGAGGCCCCTTGTAATGCGTGCAATGCGACCACCGAACCCACCTCCATTGAGTACAAAGGAGAGAGAGATCTGTAAAAACTTTGTAAAATACTTGTAAAAAAAAAAAAAAAAAAACTGGGTGTGTACCCTGTACGCACGAAAGATGTTTCATGTGAAAACATCTTTGACCAAAATCCGAACCGTTTTAAAATCGGACAGCTAGAACGGAAATTATTGTTGTTGTTGTTGTTGTCGGAGGTTTTACGGCTCAACGGCAGCTAAAGGCCATTAAGCGCTAACCGAAGTTATGAACGATGTAACGTTTTATGCTCACGCCCGCTACTTACTCTACCGAATCGACGTTTAGAAGCGATTAGCGAAATCCAAGCCAATAGCCTAATTGCCCATTTGATTGTAGCATTTGTTGAATACTATGATTGTCACTGCTATAGCCTTTGTGTTCAACGTGCCGAAGTCAAATGCAGAGCGTTGTCTAGAGTATCGAGCAAACCAACCTAAGAAAATAAAGATGGATGTAGCAATGAGTGCGCGAGAACGATAAAGACTATCGAGCTTGCGTAAAAGCCAAACAAAAAATCAAGCGATGGATTCAGCAGTACCTTCAACCAGCAATGGCGCTCCATCTACCCGATGCCTGACACACGCATACATACAATACGGCATTCTGGGCCAAGTGATGTGATCAATGAAATTTCAGTCAACACGATGGTCCATCTCTTGCCAAAGGAGATGGACGACGATCAATTCAGTGGACCGGGGTTCATGTTCGTGACTGCTAAGTACGATTAACCTTTGTATTGATGATTTATTGTAAACTCCACTGACCTAGTGGTCGTGCCGAAGTATAAACAAGACATTTATCTTTATCTTATCATTGTATAAACGTGCATATAAAATCCAAGTAGTTAAAGTAGTTAAAGTTTAGCGAGTAGTTAAAGCTTGGCTTCAATATTTGTTCGACACGCCTCTCTAATTTATTGTATCAAATCATGATCAGTCATTCTTTAATCAGAGTCACATTGAAATTAGGCTGTTAGTCATAAATCCATGAATTATGCATAAGTACATTGTATCTTGTCTTCTAGCTGAAATTATAGAAATTTGTGAATGATCAATAAAATACTATTTACAATACAAAAGCTTCTATTTCGTAATCAATAAATACAAATCAAAATACCTAAAAGAAACGGCAATATTAGCAACCTTTTCGGAAATGACGTCATTTCCGTCTCGCATTTTCGTTACAACGTTACTTCAGTCCGCTACTTACTCTACCGAATCACTTACTCTATCATATTCTACAATTTATCGGACATTTAGGAAGTGACGTAATTCGGGAAATGACTTAATTTACGTCATTTCGCCATTGCATATTCCTGACAAATTGGTTTTACTTCAGTCCGAAATTTAGTAGGTGCTAAAGATAAAACCACTGTAACATTAGCAGAGGATGCTAAAAAAAAACAGCAAGGACTTCTTTACTAACATAAACTCTAGAAGGAAGGGGATGAATCAGATTGCTCCAATTGATATCGATGGTTCGACTGTTTACAATCGTCCTCAGATAGTTGATAATCTGAATGAGTATTTTGCATCTAATTCACCTATGAGGAGTTATTAAGGGAGGAAAATGCTGGAAGTTTATCAAACTGTAACAGGATGCTTAATCATTTTGTAATAACTAAGTGGAGGAGAAATTGTTGAAATTAAACATAAGAAGACACCTGGGGTGGGTGGGATCTATCCAGTTATATTAAAGAAGGCGGCAAAGGAAGTAAGCAAACCTTTAACCATAATTATGAGAGCTTACTTGGGGAAGTCCCCACGGACTGGAATTGTGCAAATTTATCCCCAATTCACAAAGGTGGACCTAAGGGTGACACGAGTAATTACAGACCAGTTAGTTTAAATTATGTTCCGGGGGAAATAATGGTGTCACTAGTTAAAGATGCATTGCAAGATCATCTAGACAAGACTGCAGTAATAATTCAGAGACAGCACGGGTTTGTTAAGGGAAAGTCTTGTCTGACAAATTTGGTTGGATACTATGATGTGGCTACAAAGGAACTGGATGCAAAATATAATTTTGATATCATATACTTGGACTTCAGGAAGGCTATTGACACTGTTGCGCATGAAAGACTACTGAATAAAATTGGAGCAGTATGGCATTAAGGGCAAGTTGCTACAATGGATAAAAGGGTGGTTGAGTGGGAGGAGACAGAGAGTGGTTATCAATGGAAGCTAAACCCTGACGTAGCCGAGTGGTCAGGAGCGAGAGTGCTTAGCACGCGTTCCTTGAGTAGGCCGGGGTTCAAGCCCGTGACTATTAAATAGGATAAATATTTGTATTGACGATTTATTGTAAAACTCTACTGACTTGGTTGTCGTGCCGGAGCATAAACAGAAAATTTAATTTTACTCTTCATGGACTAATGTTATTAATGGAGTCCTCCAGGGTTCGGTGTTGGGCCCACTGTTGTTTTGTGTATTTATCAATGATATTGATGAAGTTATATCAGGCTTAATGTTGAAGTTTGCAGATGATACAAAGGTTGGCAGGGTTGTTAATGACAGTAATGGCAGTGTGCTACTGCAACAGGATCTAAATAATTTGGGAAGATGGGCTAAGAAGTGGCAACTGAAGTTTAACCTTTACAAATGCAAAGTCACCCCAGAGAAACGTACCAACTGTGTGGTACTACACTTAGGGTGGTAGAAAATGAAAAAGACCTAGGAGTAATTTTGCAGTTAGATATGAAGTTTACTGAGCAATGCAGAGAAACTGCCAGAGCAGGTCATGGGGTCAATGATATACATGAATTTTGCTAGTAGGGAAAAGGAGGTGATTATTCGTTTGTATAAGGCAATGGTCAGGCCACGCCTTGAGTATTGTGTACAGGTCTGGAGACCTCATTTTAGGAAGGATGTAGAGATTGCTTGAGCATGTACAGAGAAGGACAAGATTGGGGAGGGGAACTAAGGGTTCTTCTTAGCAAGAAAAGCTTAAGTTCTGCAAATTGCAGCGGCTGCAGACTAGGCACGTCCGAGGTGATCTGATTGAGGTGTACACGTGTCTATAAGGCCTTGAATGGGTTTAGCACATTGAATTCTGAAGGGATTCTTCAGCTTGCTCAGATTACGAACCTGAGGGGACATAAATTCAAATTGAGGAAAGACAGTTGTAGAATAGATGTGCGGAAATTTGCCGTTAGCGAACGGGTGATTAATAGCTAGAACAAACTTTCGTCTGTCGTTGTGGAAGTTAATAGCTTAAATAAATTTAAGGAGGAAGTGAACTTTTAGAGGAAATGGATCTGTGAATTTTTTTTTTTTTTTCTGTTTTCGCTGATGCTACATAAGCTCACACGCTTGGTTTCTTCCATTACATTACTACTACTACTACATTGAAATAACAAATATTTCAAAAGATTCTAAAGAATTTTCACTTAAGATCTACTATGCGTGCTCAACGCACACACAATTTTTTTTGTACTCTTCTAGTATTGTTGTTGTTTGGTTTTTAGGAGCATTAGCAACTAAGGCCATATTGCTCCGAGGATATGCGGTGATCATTCCCTGACCTTTCCGCATCCTCGATATTTGGTGGTCACGGGCTCGAACCCCGGTCTAATCAAGAAGCTTGTGCTACGCACTGCTGCTCCTACCCACCTGGCTACGGAGGCGCCTTCTAGTAATGCGTTTCTAGCAGTCTATTTTTAAGTTTTTCCCATTTATTGGGAGAATAAAAGTCCTCATTTGGATTTAACAGCCATTGAGGATTTGATTAACTCTTTTGTTCTTCGTATTCATACATGAGAAGATAAATATTGCAAGTGCTTCATCGCCTTCGGTGCATTATTACAATATACAACATGTTTTGTCGTATGACTGAAAAATTCAATTTAGGCAAAGAAAGATTTATGTAAAAAACTGAAATATTTGACTGGAGTAGTTGTTCGACTACTCCAGTCGAAAAATGCCAAGACTGAACTGCGGGACAGTATAAAAAGGTCATATGGTCTGAGGGTTCCCGATTTACATTTACATGCACCAATTGTATGGCGAAAGTGTGGCGTGAACCCCATGAAGCCGGGCATCCAGGCGGTCTTGTGTCCACTGCTCAAGTGGCTGGAGGTGGTATTACGGTATGGGTATGTTTTGTTTGTAGGAGTGGGTCCTTTCATGGTTTTACACAGCCTTATTACTTCCAATGAATATCTTTCTGTCGTATTGATGAACGTCACCCTGCAATGCTTTATTTTTACTCGAATTGCAAGGGATTCTTTCAACAGCAGAACGCAAATATCCACCGTGCAAAAATTGTATTGAATAGTTCCAGGAACATTCCCAAGATTTCCACCATCTCTCCTGGTTGTCTAATTCTCCAGATCTGAATCCAATTGGGAATACCTGGGATATGATGGAAAGGGCAGTTTGGCATCGCAGTTATCTAAGGATCATAATATACAGTACAGTTGACAAATATCCTAATGGAAGAATATTCAAATCTGGTGCTAGACTTCATCAGGCACCTAGTGGCACAATACCACTTCGTGTACACTAATAGTTTCACTAAAAGTTTGATTAATAAAATTAACACACTGTATGTTTGTACAAATCTGGTGATTTTTCTTTATTAATAAGCATTCACTTATTTCAGTGTATACAATAAACGAAATGAATATTTTATATAAATTATATAAATATATAAATATCAAATATATAAACTACATTAAATAAAAGTTTTCCTCCTAGTGATATTTATACGAGCAAATGGAAGAAGAGGGCGGGGCAATTAGTCACTACAAATGCGCAGGTAAATAATTACATAGGTCATTGCCTGATTAGATTTCGATCAGTGGGTTATAATATTAGTAAAATAGTATAATGTTATTATTATACAAATAATAACAAAACTACACAAATAATTAGAAAAACTAAAATATTTACAAAATACTAAATTATTTACAATCGTATCGAGACGATGTAAATTATTTACAATCATATTATTTACGATGGATCCCTTCATCAGCTGACATTAATATACAAAAAACATTACAATGGAACATAAAATAATGCCGGGCATAATCAAGTAAGAGACAGTGAGTGAAGCACGTGCACAAGGTTAGTTGGAGTTAAATGGAAGGAACGCAAATGGGTTTAGCATTAGCATTAGCATTAGTAGAGGCATTTGATGCAAGAAAGCAAGCTTATGCAGCATCAGCCAAAAAAAAAAAAAAAAAAACCACTTCCACTTCACCCCTCTGTTCGTTCAAAATACCTGTCCAGCTGAGCCTTAAACTTATTTAGGCTATCAACCTCCACCACAAGGGATGGAAGTCTGTTCCACCAACCAACCACCCGCTGGCTAAAGGCAAATTTCCGCACGTCTATCCTACATCTGTCTTTCCTCAATTTGAATTTATGCCCTCTCAGGTGATTTTTCTGAGCTAGAGGAAGAATCCCATCAGCATTGAGCATGCTCAAACCATTCAAGGCTTTATACACCTCTATCAGATCACCTCGCTGCCTAGTCTCCAGACACTGTAATTTGCAAAACTTAAGCCTTTCTTCGTAAGAGCACCCCTTTGTTCCATTCACTAATCTTGTTGCCCTTCTCTGTACTCGTTCCAGCAGCTCTACATCCTTCTTGAAATGAGGCCTCCAGACCTGTATACAGTACTCTAGGTGTGGCCTGACCATCGCCTTATACAATGGAATAATCACCTCCTTATCCCTGCTGGAAAAATTCCTGTATATCATTGACAATACTCCATGAGCTACTCTTGCAGCCCGTCTGCACTGCTCAGAGAACTTCATATCTGCCTGCACAACCACCCCCAAGTCCCTTTCATTCTCTACCACTGTCAGTGTAGTACCACAGAGTTGATACGTTGCTCTGGGGTTGCTGTTTCCCATGTGTAGTACTTTACATTTGTCAATGTTAAACTTCATTTGCCACCTCTCAGCCCATCTGCTCAACCTTTCCAGATCCTGTTGCAGCAGCATAGTGTCAGTAGTGTCCTTGACAACCCTGCCAACCTTTGTATCGTCTGCAAACTTGGACATTAAGCCCGATATACCATCATCAATATCATTTATAAATACAGAAAACAATAATGGACCCAACACTGAGCCCTGAGGGACTCCACTAATAACATCAGTCCACGATGAGCAGTGTCCATTGATTACCACTCTCTGTCTTCTCCCCCTCAACCACCCCTTTATCCATAGCAGCAATTTGCCTCCAATGTCACACTGCTCCAATTTGTGTAGCAGTCTTCCATGTGCAACAGTATCAAAAGCCTTTCTAAGATCCAAGTATATAATATCAAAGTTATTCCCTACATCCAGTTCTTTTGTGACTGCATCATAGTATCCAATCAAGTTGGTCAGGCAAGACTTCCCCTTAACAAAACCATGCTGTGTCTGAGCTATAACTGAAGTCTTGTCTAAATGATCCTGCAGTGCTTTTTTAACCAGTGCCTCCATTAATTTTCCTGGAACAGAAGTTAAGCTCACAGGTCTATAATTACTTGTGTCAGCCTTTGATCCTCCTTTGTGAATTGGGGTCACATTTGCACATTTCCAGTCTATGGGTACCTCCCCTGAGTCCAAGGAAGCTCTCATAATTATGGCTAAGGGTTTGCTTACTTCCTTTGCTGCCTCCTTTAATATAACTGGATAGATCCCATCCACCCCGGGTGCCTGGGCAGAATCAGATTGTCAACTACTCAGAATGAGATTGTCAACAGAATCAGATTGTACTTTACATTGTCAACTTGCTGTTGACAATGTAAAGTATTGCACATGGGTAGCGATAACCCAAGAGAAACGTACCAACTGTGTGGTACTACACTCAGGGAAGTGGAAGGTGAAAAAGACCTGGGAGTAATTGTGCAGTCAGATATGAGGTTCGATGAGCAGTGCGGACGGGCTGCCAGGTCAGGTCATGGAGTCTTGTCAATGATATATAGGAATTTTGCTAGCAGGGACAGGGAGGTGATGAGGCCTCCATACCTGTATACAGTACTCAAAGTGTGACATGGCCATTGCCTTGTACAACGGGATAATCACCCGTGAACGAGAGTTTCTAGAACGAGTACAAAGAAGATTGGTGAGGGGAATAAAATAGTGCTCTTACCAAGAAAAACTGAAGTTCTGCAAACTGAAGCGCCTGGAGAGTATTAAACTCACCAAGATATAAGGCCTTGAATGGATTGAGCAAGCTGAATGCTGATGGGACTCTTCCTCTTGCTCACATTAAGAACCTGAGGGGGCATAGATTCAAACTGAGGAAAGACAGTTGTAGAATAGATGTGCGGAAATTTGCCTTTCGCCAGCGGTTAGTTACTTGGTGGAATACACTTCCATCTTTTGTTGTGGAGGTTGATAGCCTAAACAAATTTAAGGCTGAGCTGGACAGGCATTTGGAACGAATGGAGGGGTGAAATGGGAGGTTTTTTTTTTTTTTTTGGCTGATGCTGCATAAGCTTTCTTTCTTGCATCGTATGCCTCTACTAATGCTAATTTCCACGACATCCTTGTATACAATTTTCAGGAATTATTAAAACTTTCAAACACACTTTAAATGGTACGCAATATAACTAACAGTTACACGGACAACGGCACTGAAAACACTGACAAAGGTACTAGTAACGCCAATAAGATCGTGAATCCATGACCCATTTCATGGGGCATAATCAGCCCACCAATATCAGAGTAAATAGGCTTTTTACACAGTAGAGCTGGCCGTATCCGACCGCTCTTGCAGACCCAATCTGCACGCACACGCTCGGGAAGCTTTATTATTCCTCAGGTGTTGGAGGAATATTTTGAAACTGAAGATATATCTAACGGCTGCCGTGACCAGCAGTATCACAGACTTAAATCCAATCAAACATGTGTGGCCCTTGTGGGTAGCACAATTGGTAGGATCGCTATCCTCTTCACACGAGTTGAAAAACACTTCACTTCGAGTCCCGTCGATGATGGGAGAAATTTTTATGGGCCTTTTTTTTTTTTTTTCTCTCTCAGACTCTCCGGATTTTAGTTGAACAAATAAAAATTCGACCACGGAGCACACGCAATTTATAGACAGTATACACGGAGCAATATGGTCATAGTCGCTGATTCTCCTAAAACACTACGATATATTTTTTGGCCGATGCAGCATAAGCCTCAGGCTTCCTTGCACCATACTACTACTACTAATAATAATATAACAACAACAGACGTGTGGGACGCCATTTAGCGTCGCATTGCACGCCCCCAGCCACTCCTCGGTCAATTGGTGAGCTAAGATGATGGAAAAATGGGATTTGTTGCCACAGAATCTTATAGACACCCTCGTATCGAGCGTGACTCGCCGCTGTCAGGACTGTTTAGCCTTTGGAGAGGATCATATGCCATACTGATATCATGTCACCATATTTTCGAACATCTTGTATCGACTTCTGTAACGTGACCGTTTTGGTAATTTTTTTTATGAAAATCCCAAACACGAGAGCTAATAGAACACATATTACTTACTACAGTGAATGGGTTGGAGGTTGAGAAGACGAAAGAAGATATTTGTTGACATTAGATTTGTTGACATCAGAAAACGGCAGTTGAAGGAATAACCGAGGATGATGAAAAGTTGGTTTTGTGAGTTTGAAGCTGGACAGCAAACGGATGTTGACTGGTGGCTGCACGTGTTCGGACTATTTCGAAAGAGAGAGAGCAGGAATTATAGAAGCCAATTCAGAACAGTGCCCATGGAAGTAACTGTAGAAGAGGCATGCAGCAGAAACAGTACATCTATGAGACAGCGAGTGGAGAGACTCTGTTAGAGATGAGTCATTAATTAACCTAACTGCCCTCTTCTGAATAGAATCTAGAAGCCTGTTAGAGGTTTTGGGGGCATCGCCTCAGACGTGAGAACAATATTCCATGGTAGGGAGGATTTGAGATTTGTACAGAGTGAACAGATGTTTGGAAGAAAAGTAACGCCGAGAGCGAAAGAGAAAACCAAGTTGTTTAGATGCAGAGGAAGCAATATTTGTTATGTGCTTGTGCTAAGAGAGAATAGAAGTCAGGGTAATCCCCAAAAGATATATCATCTTGCCTACAAATTGGAGTGTCACCAAAGATAAGCATAGGAACAGAAGAATCCTTTTTGCGAGATATAAGACAAGACTGAGTTTTAGAAGGATTGAAATCAACTAATTTGTCTTTGCCCCACTGGAGAATTACATGGATATCGGAATTTAAGGAATTGGTAGCGAATATTTGGGAAGCTGAAGCTGATTGAGCAGTGCGAGGGCAGGAGCAGTAGTGCGTAGCACACGCTTCTTGATTAGACCGAGGTTCGAGCCCGTGACCACCAAATATGGAGGATGCGGAAAGGTCAAGGAATGACCACCGCATATCCCCGGAGCAATATTGCCTTAGTTGCTAATGCTCCTAAAAAAAACAAATAACAAATAGCAGTGCGAGGTTTCTCAAACGGGAAAGTGGAATGCAATGCGCTATCATCAGCAAAACTATGGATAGAATTTGCGGTAAATGGAAGAAGGTCATTAATATTCAAGAGGAAAAGGGTGTGGGGAAAGAACTGAACCTTGGAGGACACCAGCGTCGTAGAGAAGTTAGAAGATAGAGAGCCATCTTCCATCACCCTCAAACCTTGGCGGTCAGAGAGACAACTGGATAACCAATTACAAAAAACAGCTGGAAAATATCATAAGATGGAAGCTTGTTTAGAAGACTTTTATACCAAACACGATCGAAAGCCTTTCAGATGTCAAGAACAACTGCTTGTATTTCACCCAACCTTTCCATTGGATTTGTTCATAAATGGAAACATAACCCAGATTATCACCAGTGGATCCACACTGATGGAATCCATACTGGTGATCGCTGATCAGATGGAAGATTTCTAGGTAGTTTAAGAGTTGGCGGTTAATTGATTTCTCCATTACTTTAGAAAGAGTAGAAGTAATTGCAATGGGACGATAATTGGATGGGAGGGATTTGTCACCCTTTTTAGGAACTGGCTGGATACGAGCAAATTTCCAAGCAGAAGGAAAAACACCTTTGGAATAAGAAAGTGAAAAAAAGGCATCAAAGAATAGGAGTAAGTTTAGGAGCACAGGTTTTGAAAACAAGTGGAAAAATACCATCAGGAGCTGGAGCTTTCTTAGCATCAAGATTGGTCAAAATCCTACTGACATTCTTTTGACGGAAGACCACAGGAGGCATCGAATGGAGCGTGCTGGGAATGGTGGGAGGTGATTTACCAAGATTCTTAACACGAGTTGGAAGAAAAATGAGATGCTAGCAGGACAGCTCTATCCTTGGCTGAAGTGACAATAGAACCAACTGGTTTTGATACAGGTGGGAGCAGAGATGGGCAAAAGTTGCGGCCAACAGCTTTGGCAGGAGACCAGAATGCTCGGCTACCATTAGGGCAAGAAGCAAATTTTCCACTCTTAGCCTGTTCAAAATCTAGTTTGGACTGATTAATAACTGCATTACAATTGTTGTGAACTCTGGTGTAGGCAGAAAATGATATTGAAGAATTAGAAACAAGCCAGTTACGATATGCAACATTCTTTTCTTTAACAGCCTTAGCACATTTATTGGAAAACCAAGATTTAGATAAAGGATGAGATTTTTAGGTGGAGTGTGGAATAAAGGATTCCATTCCAGCAAGAATAATTTTTATGACACGATCTGAGCAATTTCACATCGGGAGTTTTGAAATAGTAATCCGACCAAGGAAAAGAAATCTCGCAGGTCATCCCATTCTGCATTCTTGTATTGCCAAACAACTCGAGGTTGGGAATAGCCATGAGATAAAAGTTCCAATCGAAAAGAGACAATCACCAGGTTATGATCTGAGGTGCATAATGGAGCACTCACTTCGATTGCGTACTTAGAAGGGTTGTTTGTGAGGAAAAGATCAAGGGTGTTGACTGTATGGTTAGGACTGTCCGGTATTCTGGTAGTTAAATGAACAATCTGTACAAGGTCATTAGTGATTACAAAAGCCTCAGCATTTCGACCAGCTGGGTCTGTGTGACTAGTAAACGGAAGCCAGCTTGAATTGTGAACATTAAAATCATCAAGAAAAATTACCTCAGTTAGGAAAGTTGGACTGGAGCAAGTCAAGTTGCAAAGAGAGGAAGTCAAAGAGTTCCAAGTGATTAGTGGAGTTGGGAGAACGGTAGAGACAACAGAGGAATTTGACAGAATGAGGTAGAGAGATTTTAAGCCAGAGAAGATTCCATTCGTATTCCAAATTTATATACAACTCCTATAAACGTCCGGGGTACCTGTTCGATGTTTCTCGCTGTCTTCTCATTTAATTGTTATTCTATGGTACAGCACCATACCAAATTTTGTGCCTCTTCTTCGCAAACTGCACGAGTTACACCATGTTTTCTACTTGCTCTGTTAATTTTGTGGAACAGTGTATATTCTCCATTTAACGTACAGTCTGTTGAAAGTAGTTCCTTTGGGCTGCTAGGTCAAGGTCGAGACTGGGGCACGTGCCAGTATTTACATTTTTATTTTTTTATTTATTTATTATTATTATTTCGAAATAGCATAAGAATTATTATTCAACCTGCACTTTTGAATGGATTGCTGTGAATTATCTGTAACGGTAGGTGGCGGGGTTAACACAGTTGACTGGGACCGCGTAAATACAATAAAAATAAAATCATGAATAGTGTTAACTTAAATCTTATTATGTTGTTAAAAGCTTAATAAATAATAGGATTTACAGTATTGGAATATTAGCGGTAAAAATTCTCTCTGATATGGTTTTTGTAACAATGATTCATTCAGAAGTTACGAGTTGAACTGTGACGAGAAAATCACTGCTATGCGCACTCTTCCTGATTCAAGGGGGTGTTGCTTTTGCACATGCGTGTGAAATCCTTGATTTTGGTTTTGGTTTCGCTCTTTCGGATTCCCACTGGTCGAAGTTGCTTTATTCGTTGTTACTTATCTGAATATATCTGAATACTGTACTCGTTTTTATAAAATATATTATGACAAATAGTCGTCACTATATCGATTCACTTGAGTTTTGATTTCACTGCATTTCAGGTAAGCATATATTTTTGTGTGTCACGATTAATATTCACGTCAAGTAATTTATATCAGTGTCTTACCTTTACGATAATGAATCCATTGACTATTAGGTTTTTATTAAATGATAATAAATAAATGAAATAAATATATGTGCCCATGTTACCCCAGGGGCTCACATCTGGTGAGTATGGGATCGGCACACCCAGGGTCCTGAGCTGGATATCAATCATTCTCTTTCTTGGTGATTCCCTTCTCTCTCTCTGTCTCTCAGGGGTTACTCAGAATTTTTTTTTTTTTTTTTTTTTTTTTTTTGGCTGGTGCAGCAAAAGCCCCAGGCTTCCTTGTACCATATGGCTAATTATAATTATAATAATAATAATATTTGTAAAATTTATGTTGTCGTTTCCACTCAATAAATGGGCAAAAATAAACGTATATTCGAGTAAAATGATATCTGCAATTATAGACGGTGGAGTTGCCAAAGGTTGGCTAGGACCGCCCAAATGCTTTAAATAATTAAAAGAAAGAAAAGAAAAAAGAAAACACTAAAGTAAAATATTTCACACAGATAATGGAAAAGAAACCACAAATTCTATTATCAAACTGGATTTTATCAATAGACTAGCAGTAAAAATCTGCTCTGGTGTGATATGTATAGACCACTCACAGTTTGAACTGGGAAATGTCTTATAAACATAGCTGAATTATCTATTTTGTATAACATTGGACCTAACAAGGTTTTAATTTAATTTTGGAAACATTGCTTCATATTCGTTCTTATCAGCTTTTACACCTATTAACATTTCCTTTAAAATCTTCCCGTCGATTTTGTTTAATAGTTTCCTGATACCTATTTTCAAGAAGGGAGACAAATTGCTTCCGAAGAATAACAGTTCTATTTGTCTTATCAAACTCTAGCCAGAATCATGGGAAATATAGTTTTGAATCACTTATCCACTTCTGTTCTCATAAACATTGCATAAGGTTCATCGCGGTTTCATATTCATTGAGACAGCCTGGAAGGGGGACCCTTTTCTAAAGATCAGCCCGATGTTACTCACTATACGGCTTCATAAAAAATATTTACAGATACTGGAAACATGCACACATAATAACGATTTATGTTCAATTCAGCTAAATGTACTATTATTTTCTATTATTATTCTCGCAGGCATAGCATTCTTATTTTTGATTATTAATGCGGCCTTGGAGTGAAATCCTATTATATTTTGATTGTTTCAAAAATCGAATTCAATTTGCAGAAAGATAGAAAATAATTCGATGTAATAAAAAAAAATTTCAAATGTCATAATTCTGACTTTAGTAAAATTTATAAAACGACTGTATTTTCAAATATCGAATTTAATTCAAAAATTTAGAACCCCTATGAAGTGAACAGCATTTAATTTCTTTTATTGAATGAATCTATCATGATTTTTCACGATATATTTGCTATCAGCTTATCAGTTAGATGCCTGATAATCGATCAAAAATGTATATTATAGTAAACGAAGATTGAATTTGCTTTTGCACATGGGCGTGAAAATAATTTCCGTTTGGTTTTGGTTTGATTTCGCCTCCTATGCTCGTGGAAGTGGTTACTGTTCACTTGCTACGATTCAGTTAAAACTCCTCTTTTATTTTATGGCAAATAGTTGGTTTCTATACTGTGACAGGTAAGCATTTATTTCCTGTATATCAAAATTTTAACACTATTCAAGTGTGGTATTTTATAGCAGCACGCGTTTATTTTTTAATAAGGTCAGGAGCGAGAGTGCATAGCACGCGTTCCTTGAGTGGACCGGGGTTCAAGCCCGTGACTACTAAATACGATAAATATTTGTATCGACGATTTATTGTAAACTCTACTGACTTGGTTGTCGTGCTGGAGTATAAACAGAAAATTTAAGAAGGAAAAGCCCCTAAATGAGCATTTTTAATTTATTAGATATAGATTTTTTTTAAAAGAAATAGCATAGAAAAACGTGCATTTTTGTTTCTGTTTCGTAAAATTACCTTTTCGTTTTCTTCCTTTCAGCCTTTCTCATTGTTAAAATAGCATAGAAAAACGTGCCTTTATTTATTTATTATTATTTTTTTTTTTTCAAATATTGAGTTGCCGTTCATTTTCGTCCGTTCTATTTACCCTTAACTAGAGCATAACTCTTCCGCCTCCCCTGTCCTGCTCGTCCTTCCTGTATATTGCGCTTTCCATATTGACTTGTCTGAGTGAAACCACATCTCTCTATTCCTATAGTGTCTGCATTTGATGACTTAATCACTACTTCAAATTCATAAAATTTATTTACAGTGCTCTTAGCATTAGTGTACATGTAAGTATACATACACGTGTTCTTACTCTTAGTTACCCTAAAACAGCCCATGTATTCATTTGTTCTTCAATGACCCACAGCAGGGCCTGAAGTCTCAGACACCTTGTTTTTTGGGCTGCTACATGTATCAATAGTAGCAGTGCAAGAATCACTTTCGCCTCTTCCTGCGGCTCTAGTTAAGCTAGTAGTTTTCCAACCGACCTATCACTGCCTCGATAGCATCAGCAAATATTCTTGCACCCCTTCTATTTAACTGTATCATATATATAGTTTTTATCAGACCAGCGAGTGATAAACAAAGATTGAATTTGCTTTTGCACATGCGTGTGAAAATACTTTCCCTTTGGTTTTGGTTTTAATTTCGGCTCTTGGTTTTAAACGCTCGTGGAAGTGGTTACTGTTCACTTGCTACGATTCAGTTAAAACTCCTTTTATTTTATGGCAAATAGTTGGTTTCTATACTGTGACAGGTAAGTATTTATTTCCCATATATCAAAATTTTAACACTATTCAAGTGTGATATTTTATAGCAGCGCGCGTTTACTTTTTTTGTAAGAAGGAAAGCCTCTAATGAGCATTTTTAATTTATTAGATATAGATTTTTTTTTCTCACCTTCTAAAACCCAGAATATAAAATCAGTTCATAATAATCAAATCTGCGACTGCATCTGTGTACACCAGAATTGAATTGGGTAAAAAAAAAAGGATAAACCGAAAAGGGCGTAGCTACTGCACATGCGCATTCCCAGTTGAGACAGTTTTGATTTCCCTTGCTTTTTACGTTTAGTGCTTTTGAACCTTTTTTAAAACCAATGTCAAAATTACCGAGTAGGCGGTAATTTTGAACATTTCCACTTCTTTGGTCTTTTAGAAACGCAATTAGTTCAAATTTCTGTCAATAGATGTCGCGATTGTAATTTATGTAGTACGTTGTAGTACTGTATTATCAAATCTTGTTTTTTCATTATGCAGATTAATCTGAAGAATGAACTACCCTACTTTATTTTTCAAAAAAGGGGAGGGGAGGATAATAAATGTACATATTAATGGTAGAAAATCATACAAGAAAGCAAGCTTAGACAGAAAGGCCTCCTCAAATTGCAGCATTTGGAGAATAGGCACCTACGAGAGATCCGATTGAGATTAGCATTAGTAGAGGCATATGATGCAAGAAAGCAAGCTTATGCAGCATCAGCCAAAAAAAAAAAAAAAAACCTTCCACATCACCCCTCCGTTCGTTCAAAATTTCTGTCCAGCTGAGCCTTAAATTTATTTAGGCTATCAACTTCCACAACAAGGGATGGAAGTCAGTTCCACCAACCAACCACCTGCTGGCTAAAGGCAAATTTCCGCACATCTATCTTACATCTGTCCTTCTTCAGTTTGAAATTATGCCCTCTCAGGTGATTATTCTGAGCAAGAGGCAGTATCCCATCAGCATTGAGCATGCTCAAACCATTCAAGGCTTTGTACACCTCCATCAGATCACCTCGCTGGTGCCTAGACTCCAGACATTGTAATTTGCAAAACTTAAGCCTTACTTCGTAAGAGCAACCCTTTGTTCCTTTCACTAACCTTGTTGCCCTTCTCTGTACTCGTTCCAGCAGCTCTACATCCTTCTTGAAATGAGGCCTCCAGACCTGTATACAGTACTCAAGGTGCGGCCTGACCATTGCCTTATACAAGGGAATAATCACCTCCCTATCCCTGCTAGAAAAATTCCTGTATATCATTGATAAGACACCATGAGCTACTCTTGCAGCCCGTCTGCACTTCTCAGAGAACTTCATATCTGCCTGCACAATTACCCCCAGGTCCTTTTCATTCTCTACCACTGTCAGTGTAGTACCACAGAGTTGATACGTTGCTCTGGGCTTGCTGTTTCCCATATGTAGTACTTTACATTTGTCAATGTTAAACTTCATTTGCCACCTCTCAGCCCATCTGCTCAACCTTTCCAGATCCTGTTGCAGCAGCATATCGTCAGTAGCGTCCTTAACAACCCTGCCAACCTTTGTATCATTTGCAAACTTGGACATTAAGCTTGATACACCATCATCAATATTATTTATAAATACAAAAAACAACAATGGACCCAACACTGAACCCTGAGGGACTCCACTAATAACATTAGTCCACGATGAGCAGTGTCCATTAATTACCACTCTCTGTCTTCTGCCACTCAACCACCCCTTTATCCATAGCAACAATTTGCCACCAATGCCACACTGCTCCAATTTGTGCAGCAGTCTTCCATGTGCAACAGTATCAAAAGCCTTTCTAAGATCCAAGTATATAATATCAAAGTTATTCCCTGCATCCAATTCTTTTGTGACTACATCATAGCATCCAATGAAATTGGTCAGGCAAGACTTCCTCTTAACAAAACCATGCTGTGTCCGAGCTATAACTGAAGTCTTGTCTAGATGATCCTGCAGTGCTTCTTTAACCACTGCCTCCGTTAATTTTCCGGTGACAGAAGTTAAACTCACAGGTCTATAATTACTTGTGTCAGCCTTTGATCCTCCTTTGTGAATTGGGGTCACATTTCACATCTCCAGTCTGTGGGTACCTCCCCTGAGTGCAAGGAAGCTCTCATAATTATGGCTAAGGGTTTGTTTACTTTTTTGCTGCCTCCTTTAATATAACTGAATAGATCCCATCCATCCCAGGTGCCTTTCTTGTATTTATTTTCAACAATTTCTCCTCCACTTTACTCTCAATTATTACAAGATCATTTAGCTCACTGCCAGTGTTTCCTTCATCTATGGCATTCCGCTTCCTGAATAACTCCTCATGTGTGAATGTAGATGCAAAATATTTATTTAGTTTTTTAGCTACCTGAGCAGGATCATGAACAGTTGAACCATCGATATCAAGTGGACCAATCTGATTCATCCCCTTCCTTCTAGAGTTTACATAAGTAAAGAACTCCTTGCTGTTTTTCTTTGCATCCCTTGCCAAAGATTTCTCGTAATCTGCCTTCGCCTGCCTAACCTCCTTTGTAATTTGGTTACAGATCAACTTCTATCTATCATAGGCTTCTGTGTCACATGTTAATTTATATGTATCCAATGCATTTTTCTTCTCTGCCATATGTCTCATTAGTTCATCTGACATCCATTTAGGCCTGAACCTTGATCAATATTTCTTAGTTGGTATGTAAAGCCTAGTAGCTTCCAAGATAAGTTCTTTGAATGCTTCCCATTTTGAGTTTGCTGTTGGTAACATCATCAGTTGGTCCAACTGTATAGAATTTAAATACTGTCTCAGTCCATCGTAGTCACCTTTACGAAAGCAGTAACCCTTCCCTTTATCCCAAATGGTAGTTACCTCTTTGAGTAAATCCGCTTCAGCACACTGTGATCACTGCCACCTAGTGGTTCATTTATCTGCAGATTCTTAATGCATGAAGAATCACTACTGATAATCAAATCAAGAGTATTACTCCCTCTAGTTGCCTCCCGAACATTCTGATGTTGAAAACAATCATCCAATAAATCCACAAACGCCTTGGTAGTGTGTGAGTGACCAGCCTACATCCGGTCAATATCTGGGAAATTGAAATCCCGCTTTATAAGACTCTCTGATTTACTGGCCCACTCTATTTCCCTGTACAGTTTCTTATTATACTCATCAGAGTCATTAGGCCTATAGCACACTCCTACTCTCAATTTTGATCTCCCAATGCCAGCGGCCATACTATGTTGAATACACCGGTTCTCGTCTGATCACCGAAGTTAAGCAGCATTGGGCCTGGTTAGTACTTGGGAGGGTGACCACCTGGGAACACCGGGTGCTGCTGGCCTCTTCTTTTCCCTCCACAATTTGTTTTGGACATGATACTGCCATGGGGGATGTCTTTGTGTGTGCGCAATGCAAGGAGTGTATTGATATCAGGCAACAACTCAGCGTTCTTGTGGGCCTATATGAGAGCTTGAAGGACAGGGTGGATGCCCTCGAAGAAACTAAATTGAGCGGCCCATCAAGCTCTCAGCTGCCCACATCAACGCCAGAGCTTGCATTTGGGCATCACGTGACACAGAGACAACTCCCAAGGCAGAATGCGCTGGTCCCGAAGGAACTAGTAGTTGTTGGTGACTCTATTGTCAGGAAAATGGCGAACATGCTTTGTAAAAAGGATAGGTGGAACAGGACCAGGGTATGTCTGCCAGGGGCAAAGGTTGATGACGTTGTAGAGCGAATATCATCTTTTAAGGGCACAAAAGGTGATATAGTTGTACACGTTGGCACTAATAATATTAAGAGTAGGAGACCGGCAGAATTACTTAACAAGTACAGGCCACTGTTGAACAAAAGTCGAGAATTAGGGTTGAATTTGAAAGTGTCTGCAATTCTGCCCAGACACGATAGGAGGGAGTATATGATGAGAGCCCTGTCGATCAATTCGGCCCTGGAAAGATTGTGCAAGGCTCAAGGGGTAGAATTTTTTTCAGCCTGGACTGTACTTGTTAACAGGAGAGATTGCTTCTACAGGGATGGGATACACTTAAATAGAAAGGGTGCAAGAATATTTGCTGATGCTATCGAGGCAGTGTTAGGTGGGTCGGAAAACTGCTAGCTTGGGGGGAGACAAAGACCAATAGATTGACAGTAGCCACTGGCAGAGGTGAAAGAGATTCTTGCACTGCTTCTATTAGAATGAGCAGAAGCCTGAAAAACAAGATGCATGGTATTTCAGAGACTGCTGGGAGCCATTGCGGTACAAGTAAACACATGGGTTGTGTTAGGGTAGCTAAGAATAGAAACAGGTGCAGGTATACTTGTGTGTACACCAATGCTAGGAGTTTAGTAAATAAATTTGATGAATTTGAGGTATTGCTCAAAACATCAAAGGCAGATATTGTTGGGATATCAGAGACGTGGTGTCACACAGATATAAGGGATGCAGAACTGCAATTTGGGGAGTACAACGTCTACAGAAAGGATAGACAGGATAGGAAGGGGGGAGGGGTTATGCTATTAATTAAGAAACACATAAAAACCAAGGAAGTGAAGCCAGTCGACATCGCTGGACAGTGCAGTGTTGAGTCAGTTTGGTGTGACATCAGCATTGGGAGATCAAAATTGAGAGTAGGAGTGTGCTATAGGCCTAATGACTCTGATGAGTATAATAAGAAACTGTACAGGGAAACAGAGTGGGCCAGTAAATCAGATAATGGGGGATTTTAATTTCCCAGATATTGACTGGAATTTGTGGGTTGGTCACTCACACACTAGCAAGGCTTTTGTGGATTTATTGGATGATTGTTTTCTACATCAGCATGTTTGGAAGGCAACTAGAGGGAGTAATACTCTTGATTTGATTATCAGCAGTGATTCTTCATGCATTAAGAATCTGCAGATAAATGAACCACTAGGTGGCAGTGATCACAGTGTGCTGAAGTGGGATTTACTCAAAGAGGTAACTACCATTAGGGGTAAAGGGAAGGGTTATTGCTTCCGTAAAGGCGACTACGATGGACTGAGACAGTATTTAAATTCTATACAGTGGGACCAACTGATGATGTTACCAACAGCAAATTCAAAATGGGAAGCATTCAAAGAACTTATCTTGGAAACTACTAGGCTTTACATACCAACTAAGAAATATTGTTCAAGGTTTAGGCCAAAATGGATGTCAGATGAACTAATGAGGCATATGGCAGAGAAGAAAAATGCATGGAATACTTACAAATTAACACATGACACAGAAGCCTATGATAGATACAAGTTGATATGCAACCAAGTTACAAAGGAGGTTAGGCAGGCGAAGGCAGATTACGAGAAATCCCTGGCAAGGGATGCAAAGAAAAACAGCAAAGAGTTCTTTACTTATGTAAACTCTAGAAGGAAGGGGATGAATCAGATTGGTCCACTTGATATTGATGGGTCAACTGTTGATGATCCTGATCAGGTAGCTAACAAACTAAATGAATATTTTGCATCGACATTCACACATGAGGAGCTATTCAGCGAGGGGAATGCCAGAGGTGTATTCAGCTCTAGCAGTAAGCTACAGAATCTTGAAATAACTGAGAGTAAGGTGGAGGAGTGGTTGTTGAAGATAAACACAAGAAAGGCACCCGGGGTGGATGGGATCTATCCAGTTATATTAAAGGAGGCAGCAAAGGAAGTAAGCAAACCCTTAGCCATAATTATGAGAGCTTCTTGGACTCAGGGGAGGTACCCATAGACTGGAAATGTGCAAATGTGACCCCAATTCACAAAGGAGGATCAAAGGCTGACACAAGTAATTATAGACCTGTGAGCTTAACTTCTCTTCCAGGAAAATTAATGGAGGCACTGGTTAAAGAAGCACTGCAGGATCATTTAGACAAGACTTCAGTTATAGCTCGGACACAGCATGGTTTTGTTAAGGGGAAGTCTTGCCTGACCAATTTGATTGGATACTATGATGCAGTCACAAAAGAACTGGATGCAGAGAATAGCTTTGATATTATATACTTGGATCTTAGAAAGGCTTTTGATACTGTTGCACATGGAAGACTGCTACACAAATTGGAGCAGTGTGACATTGGAGGCAAATTGCTGCTATGGATAAAGGGGTGGTTGAGGGGGAGAAGACAGAGAGTGGTAATCAATGGACACTGCTCATCGTGGACTAATGTTATTAGTGGAGTCCCTCAGGGCTCAGTGTTGGGTCCATTATTGTTTTCTGTATTTATAAATGATATTGATGATGGTATATCAAGCTTAATGTCCATGTTTGCAGACGATACAAAGGTTGGCAGGGTTGTCAAGGACACTACTGACACTATGCTACTGCAACAGGATCTGGAAAGGTTGAGCAGATGGGCTGAGAGGTGGCAAATGAAGTTTAACATTGACAAATGTAAAGTACTACACATGGGAAACAGCAACCCCAGAGCAACGTATCAACTCTGTGGTACTACACTGACAGTGGTAGAGAATGAAAGGGACTTGGGGGGGTGATTGTGCAGGCAGATATGAAGTTCTCTGAGCAGTGCAGACGGGCCGCAAGAGTAGCTCATTGAGTATTGTCAATGATATACAGGAATTTTTCCAGCAGGGATAAGGAGGTGATTATTCCATTGTATAAGGCAATGGTCAGGCCACACCTAGAGTACTGTATACAGGTCTGGAGGCCTCATTTCAAGAAGGATGTAGAGCTGCTGGAACGAGTACAGAGAAGGGCAACAAGATTAGTGAATGGAACAAAGGGGTGCTCTTACGAAGAAAGGCTTAAGTTTTGCAAATTACAGTGTCTGGAGACTAGGCACCAGCGAGGTGATCTGATAGAGGTGTATAAAGCCTTGAATGGTTTGAGCATGCTCAATGCTGATGGGATTCTTCCTCTCGCTCAGAATAATCACCTGAGAGGGCATAAATTCAAATTGAGGAAAGACAGATGTAGGATAGACGTGCGGAAATTTGCCTTTAGCCAGCGGGTGGTTGGTTGGTGGAACAGACTTCCATCCCTTGTAGTGGAGGTTGATAGCCTAAATAAGTTTAAGGCTCAGCTGGACAGGTATTTTGAACGAACAGAGGGGTGAAGTGGATTTTTTTTTTTTTTTTTTTGGCTGATGCTGCATAAGCTTGCTTTCTTGCATCAAATGCCTCTACTAATGCTAATGCTAATGTCACACCAAACTGACTCGACACCACACTGTCCAGCGATGTCGACTGGCTTCACTTCCTTGGATTTTATGTATTTCTTAACTAATAACATAACCCCTCCTCCATTCTTATCCTGTCTATCCTTTCTGTAGACATTGTACTCCCCAAATTCCAGTTCTGCATTCCTTATATCTGTGTGACACCACGTCTCTGAAATCCCAACAATAGCACCTGTTCTTTTTCTCAGCTACCCTAACACAACCCATGTGTTTACTTGTACCCCAATGATTCCCAGCAGTCTCTGAAGTATCCTGCATCTTATTTTCCAGGCTGCTGCTCATTCCAATAGAAGCAGTGCAAGAATCACTTTCACCTCTGCCAGTTGCTACTGTTAATCTATTAGTCCTTGTATCCCCCCAATCTAGCAGTTTTCCGACCCACCTAACACTGCCTTGATAGCATCAGCAAACATTCTTGCACCCTTTCTATTTAAATGTTTCCCATCCCTGTAGAAGCAGTCTCTCCTGTTAACAAGTACAGACCAGGCTGAAAAAAATTCTACCCCTTGAGCCTTGCACAATCTTTCCAGGGCCGAAATGATCGACAGGGCTCTCATCATATACTCCTTCCTATCGTGTCTGTACAGAATTGCAGACACTTTCAAATTCAACCCTAATTCACAGCTTTTTTTCAACAGTGATCTGTACTTTTTAAGTAATTCCGCCAGTCTCCTACTCTTAATATCTTTAGTGCCAATGTGTACAACTATATCACCTTTTGTGCCCTTAAAAGGTGATATCCGCTCTACAATGTCATCAACCTTTGCCCCTGGCAGACAAACCCGGTCCTGTTCCACCTATCCTTTTTACAAAGCATGTTTCCCATTTCCCTGACAATACGAGTCACCAACAACTACTAGTTCCTTTGGGACCAGCGCATTCTGCCTTGGGGGCTGCCGCTGTGTTGCTTGATGACCAAGTGCAAGCTCTGGCATTGGTGTGGGCAGCTGAGAGCTTGATGGGCCCCTCACTTTTAATCCTTCGAGGGCATCCACCCTGTCCTTCAAGCTCTCATATAGGCCCATAACAACGCTGAGTTGTCGCCTGATTTCCTTACACTCCTTGCATCGCGCACAAACAAAGACATCCCCCATGGCAGTATCATGTCCCGTACCCGATTGCTCCACAAACATCAAGCAAGTAGTGCATTTTAAAAGGCTGTGATTCAGAGGGCAACTGCTCCCCTCAGTTCTCCTCTGAGCCACAGCACTCCCATTAGCTTGAGCCTTTTGCTTTGCTTCTCTGGTCTGAGTCATGACTTCGATTTAATTTCAATAAAATTTCAATTTCAGTACAAAATTAAAACCCTAAACTTGTATCCCAACACAGTTATAACGCTATATTTATGTTTCAGTATCGGGTGTTATCTACGAAATCCCTTTATATAACTTCCGTATCAAGTTAAGTATTAATTATTTATTTTTGCTAATTATTTATGTTACGTAATCTAAGTTGTATTATGTATATAGTTAAAAGTACAATTTAATTGACAATGAAGTTCAACAAGATTAATAGATTTACTGATTAATTGACAATATTATATTATGTACTAGACTATACTAAGCTTATGCTATCTAGTTCGAGATATTTTGTATCGTGTAACAATGGCGGCAAATTACAAACGGTAAACACGTGGATTTGATACCCTTACTGATACTAAGTAATACCTACAAAATCTCTATCTAAGTTACTTTAAACTAAGTATCGTAAATAGGAATATAAAGCTACTCTAGAAAATAAGTTAATATGCCAATTTAAACTAATAAACAGAAAATAAATCAGAAAAAACTTCTCTGTTCCAGGAGCGGCAAAAAGCTCTGTCCGCACAGGCTACACTCATTCTGAAACTCGATGTTAAGGCTTTGAATGGGTTGAGTAAAGAAATGCAGTGAGATTTTCCTCTAACTACTGTTATTAGCCACATGGTGCAAGGAAGCCAGAAGCTTATGCTGCACCATCCAAAAAAAAAAATTCCGAGTTACCCTGAGAGAGAGAGAGAGAGAGAGAGAGAGAGAGAGAGAGAGAGAGAGAGAGAGAGAGAGAGAGAGAGAGAGAGAGAGAGAGAGAGAGAGAAGTAGAAGGGAATCACCAAGAAAGAGAAGAATGATGATATCCAGCTGAGGACCCTGTGTGTGCCAAGCCCATGCTCAACAGATGTGAGCCCTTGGGATTGTTTGCTCGGACTACACACATGAGTGGGTATAAATTAAAATTGAGGAAGGATGATTGCAGTATAGATGTGTAGCAATTTGCCTTTAAGCCAGTGGGTAGTTTGAATAAATTCAAAGAACTAGACAAACTATTAAGTGGGATGGGCAAGTGATAGGAGAAGAATGGTTCCTTTTTTTTATTTTTTACAACAGATTTAAATTTGTTCCAACTGCCTGCTATTGAAAGCAAATTTCCACAATCCTTGCTACCATCCTTCTTCAATTTGAATTTATACCTCCTCATGTGTAAGTCTGAGTAAGAGTAAAGATGACATTGGCATTGCGCTTGCTTAGTCCACTGAAAATCTTAGAAACTAATGTCAGTTCTCTTCACAGGTGCCTAGTCTCCAGACTGAAACTTGCAGAATTGAAGTCTTTCTTCATAAGAGTGCCCTTTGTTTTTCACAACAGTTTTGTTAAAAACAGATCCGCATCCTTCCTAAAATGTGGCTTTCAGATTTGTATGCAGTAGTCAAAATGTGGCCAATCTTTGCCTTATATAATGGGATAACACCTGCTTATATGATTGCCAAAGTGATACTTTACATAATCTACATGTAAATGCAGAGAAATGCAATGTGTTACAATTTACAATATAATAATTTATTGTTATTTGGTTTTTTTTTTTTTAGAAGCATTAGCAACTAAGACCATATTGCTCTGGGGATATGCGGTGGTCATTCCCTGACTTTTCGCATCCTCCGTATTTGGTGGTCATGGGCTCGAACCCCGGTCTAATCAAGAAGCGTGTGGTACACACTGCTGCTCCTGCCCACCTGGCTATGGAGGCGCCTATAATGATAATAAAATGTTGCTATAAATCATATGTTTCACTAATGCAAAATACATGGTTGAATAAAAAAAATCGTTTTCATTAGAACATGGCTTTCCCACAATATTAAAATCAATAGAGATAATTTAAATCTTTTACCACCCAATTTATCAACACAGCAGTACCACATTCAGGATAGTGAGTGGAGAATGAAAATGACTTAGGCAATAACTGGCATGCAGTTCTTTGAGAAGTATAAACAGGCTGCTAGGAGAGTTCGTGGTGTTCTGTCAATTATATACAAAAGCTTTGCCGGCAGGAGGTGATTATCTTGTCATATAACACATTAGTTATCAATATTAACCATATGATGCAAGTAGGGCCAGCCCAGTTATGTTGGTGCCCCAGGTGGAGAGGCATTCCTGCTCCCCCTTCCAGATAGAAAAAATTTAAGGTGTTTTTATTGAGTTAATATTTTTATTTTTGCAAGAGAAAAGTTAAAAAGACAAATGTAAACACACAAAAAAAACAACCAGAATATTTATGTTTTAATTGTCATATTAAAATATGAACAAAAATTTTTAGCATTCATGGCACATGATGTAAGAAAGCAAGCTTATATAGAGGCGCCTCCGTAGCCAGGTGGGAAGGAGCAGCAGTGCGTAGCACACGCTTCTTGATTAGACCGGGGTTCGAGCCCGTCACCACCAAATACGGAGGATGCGGAAAGGTCAGGGAATGACCACCGCATATCCCGGAGCAATATGGCCTAAGTTGCTAATGCTCCTAAAAACCAAATAACAACAACAACAGCTTATATAGCTTCTTCCTTGAATTTATTTAAACTATCAATTTCCACAATGAGAAAGGAAGTTTGTTCCCGTAATCAACCACACGCTGGCTAAAGGCAAACTTCTGCACATCTACCCTACAACTGTCTTTCCTCGATTTAAATTTATGCCCTCTCAGGTGATTATTCTGAGCAAGAGGAAGAATTCTATCAGCATTGAGCATGCTCAAACCATTCAAGGCTTTATATACCTCAGTCAGATCACTTCGCAGATGCCTAGTCTCCAGACACTGTAATTTGCAAAACTTAGGCCTTTCTTCGTAAGAGTAACCCTTTGTTCCATTCACTAATCTTGTTGCCCTTCTCTGTACTCATTCCAACAGCTCTACATCCTTCTTAAAATGAGGCCTCCAGACCTGTATACAGTACTCAAGGTGTGGCCTGATCATTGCCTTATACAAGGGGATAATCACCACCTTATTCCTGCTAGAAAAATTCCTGTTAACAAGACACCATGAGCTACTCTTTCAGACTGTCTGCACTGCTCAGAAAACTTGATATCTGCCTGCACAATTACCCCCAGGTCCTTTTCACTCTTTACCACTGTCAGTGTAGTAGCACACAGTTGATATGTTACTATGGGGTTACTACTTCCCATATGCAGTACTTTACATTTGTCAATGGGTAATGGCACCTTAGAGCAGACTTTAATTGATAAAGGCTTTGATGGAAAAAATGAATTAGGGTGAAATTTTTACTGTTATTAATGATTCTAGGTCTAGAGGCCATAAATTTGAATTGCAGGGGATTTATACTGGACTGCAGGAAGTTTACTTTTCACCAGTGAGTTACTAATTACTGGAAGTAATTGGCTTCATGGGTGGTTGAGGCTGACAGCTTGGAGAAATTTAAAGGTCAGCTGGATTGATGCATATGTGAAGAAGTCAAATAGGTAGTTTATTTTATTTTCCTTTTTATTTATTATTATTTTTTAATTGATTTTTTTATGGCTAATACTAATACCAAATACTGTCTGACATTTAGTATTAATAATGTCCTGATTATGGTAGGCCTAAAAAGTTGAATATTTTTATTGCACACTTGTGGTAACAGGCTATATGCTATCTGATTAACTTGGTGCTGAAAAGGGGGGGCTGCATACCTTCCTGTTAAAATGGATGAATATTTAGTAGTATTAAGAGAAAACAGGGCACACTGGTTCAGGCGGCTAGACATCAATTGCCACTAGCACCAATAAGTGATTCATATAGGGACTCACATCTGGTGAGTTTGGGCTTGGCACACCCAGGGTCCTGAGCTGGATATCATCATTCTTCTCTTTCTTGGTGACTCCCTTCGACACTCTCTCTCTCTCTCTCTCTCTCTCTCAAGGTAACTCGGAATTTTTTTTTTTTTTGGCTTGTGCAGCATAAGCCTCGGGCTTCCTTGTACCATGTAGCTATTAATAATAATAATAATAATTGAGAAAAATTGCTGGGAGTTGAAACAGCCAAAACCTACCAGTCTGGCCATCTTGAAAGAAGTGCTAAAAGGAAAGATAGATTGAAACAGTTTCCATTAACATGCTACCCAAGGAAAAAATGATTTTGAAGGCATTTATATATACATTGGCTTTCTTTGAGTAAATGTTTATGTAGACTGGCAGAAGAGTTAGTAGTAGCAAAAAAAGAAAACGAAAAGAAAAAACCTACACAGTTCACCCATCCATACCCTCAGGAATCTAACTATTTGTTCCTTGAATTTATTCAACCCATCCACTTCCACAACAATCAACCACCTGATGGCTGAAGGCAAACTTGCACACGTCTATCCGGGAACCATCCTTCCTCAACTTGATTTTATGTCCCCCTCGTGTACGTAGTCTCAGCAAGTGAAAGAATGCCATTAACATTCAGCTTACTCATTCAAGGCTTTAAACATCTGCATCAGATCTCATTGCAAATGCGTGGTCACGAGACTGAAATTTACAAAACTGAAGCCTTTTCAGGTAAGGGCACCCTCTTGTTTCCTTCACCAATCTGGTTGCCCTTCTCTGCAGCCGTTCCAGCAGATCTATATGCTTTCTAAATTGAGGCTTCCACACCTGTGTATAGTACTCAAGATGGAGGCCTAACCATGGCTGCATACAAAGGGATAATCACCTCCTTAACCCAGCTAGCAAAATTTCTGTATATCATTGACAAAACCCCATGAGTTGTTCTGGCAACACGCCTACACTGCTCAGAGAATTTGTCTGACTGCACAATTAACCCCCCATGTCCTTTTCTTTCTGAACTACTATGATGAGTGTAGTAACACACAGTTGATTAATAAGTTACTCTGTTACTGCCATACATATGCATTACCCTGCATTTGTCAGTGTTAAACTTCAACTGCCATTTCTCAGCCCAATAACTCTATTTTTCTAGATCTTATTGCAGTAGCTCACCCTGGTCACTGTCATTAACCACCCTGCCAACCTTTGTATCGTCTGCAAACTTAGACATTAATCCTTATATACCTTCGACAAGACTACCCCTTGAAAAATCCATGCTGCGATTGCCGTATAATTGAATGTCTTTCCAAATGGTTCTGCATTACTTGTTTAACCAGTGAATCCATTATTTTCCCTGGAACAAAGTTTAAGCCAACAGGTCTGTAATCACTCACATCCTCTTTATGGGTTGGGAATATATTTGCACTTCTCAAGTCCATAGGGAACTCTCCTGAATCCAAGGATGCTCTCATAATTATGGCTAAGGATTTGCTTATCTCCTTTGCTGCCCTCCCTTAATATAATTGGATAGATTCCATCTGCTCCACATGCCTTTTTTTTTTTTTTTCCATCTTCAACAATTTCTCCTCCACTTTCCTTTCAGTTATTAAAGTCATTTAGCTCCTTGTTAGAGTCTGATAAACTTATGGCTTCCCCTTCCCTAAAGAATTCATGTGTGAATGTAGATGCTAAATATCTATTAAAATTGTCTGCAACCTGAGCAGTGTCATCAACAGTTAACCCATAGACATCAAGCGGCCCAATGTGATTCTACCCTTTCCTTCTACTGTTAATATAAGCATAGATAATGGAATAGATAAGCACAGATAGTTAATATATAGATAAGCACAGACAGTTAATATAACCTTGAGTACTGCATATAGATCTGGAGGTCACATTCTAGGAAGGATGTAGAGTTGCTGGGACGAGTACAGGGAAGTGCAACAAGATTGGTGAGCAGAACAAAGGGTTGCTCTTACCAAGAAAGGCTTCAGTTCTGCAAAAATTGCAGAGTCTGGAGACTAAACCCCTTGTGAGGTTTGCAGGGTAGAGTTTGAGGTGTATAAGGCATTGAATGGTTTGAGCAAGCTCAGTGCCGATGGGATTCTTCTTCACTCCCAAATTACCCACAGGGGCATAAATTCAAATTGAGGAAAGACAATGGTAGAATAGATGTTCAGAAATTTGCCTTTAGTCAGTGGGTGGTTGATTGCTGGAACAAACTTCCCTCTAACATTGTGGAAGTTCATAGATTATATTAATTTATATAAAGTTTATATAAATTCAAGGAAGCACTGAACAAACTTTTGGAGTGAGCGGATGGGTGAATTGGAAGGTGTTTTTTTTTTTTTTTTTTTTTTGCTGTATAAGCTTGCTTTCTTGCATGATATGTCTCTGCTAATGCTAGCAGAATTCTTTGCTGTTTTTCTTTACCAGAGACTTCTCATAATCTGCCTTAGCTTGCCTGACCTTTTTGATTTGATTATAGACTAATTTAACGTGGGAGCTCACATCTAATGAGTATCGGCTTGGCACACCCAGGGTCTTGAGCTGGATATCATCAGTTCTCTCTCTCTTTCGCAGCAAAAGCCTCAGGCTTCCTTGCACCATATGGCTAATGATGATAATAATAATTTATATGCATCCCATTCACTTTTCTTCTCTACCCCGAGTCTTAGTAGTTCATCTGACATCCATTATGAAAAAAAAAAGCCCAGTAACTTCTTTCTTATTTCCTGAATATTTTCCAATTAGCATTTTTGAGTTGGAAGCGTCATCAGTTGATCCCACTCACTGCAGAAAATTTAAAAACTGTCTGAGACCACTGTAAAAAAAAAAAAAAAAAAAATGTTCTTGTTTATACTCCGGCACAATTTCCAAGTCAGTGGAGTTTACAATAAATCATCAATACATATATTAATTGTATTTAGCAGTCACAAGCTTGAACTCCAGTCTACTCAAAGGGGGCATGCTACTGCACTCACGTCCCTGACCACTCAACTGTGTCAGGCCTAGTCACCTTTACAAAAGCAAAAGCCTTTCCCTTCATCCTTTACAGTAGTTATGTGTTTAATTAAATTCCACATTAGTACACTGTGATTGCAGCCACCCAGTGGGTCTTTTATCCACACATTTTTAATGCATGAAGAATTATTACTGATAACCAGATCAAGATTATTGCCTCTTGTTGCCTCTCTAACATGCTGTAGAAAACAGTCATCTAAGAAATCTACAAAAGTCTTGTTGGTGTGCGCATGATCAACCCACAAATCCCAGTCAACATCTGGAAAGTTAAAATCCCCCATTATGAGACATTCTCATTTGCTGCACACTATTTCTTTGTAAAACTGTTTGGTGTACTCTTCACAGTCAATAGGTCTATAATACACTCCTCCCAATTTTGTTTTCCCTTGCTTATATGACACTAAAATGACTCAACATAGCATTCGTTGCCTAAGATAACTGGATCCTCTTCTTTAGACGTAATGGCGAAGGTAAAGAAAGCCTGCACGAGAACGACGAGAAACGTCGGATAACTTATGCGGAAAATTAGTTTCCCGATGCGGAAAATTAGCTGCTCACACGGTAAACAGACGGTAGGTGTTATCAGTCTGGAGCAAAGTCGAGAACGATATATTGATTGACAGGTAGGTGTGGAAAATGATCTGCTGATTGGTGCACAACACACGATAACATCGGTTTAGTATCACTTTAGCAGCACTAATGGTAACTTGTCCTAATCGCACATGCCCTGACCTTTTTTTCACCATTATGAAATACTGTAATGGTGAAAAAAGGTCAGGTTACCTCGACTTGAATCCCATGGGAGCTTGAACCCCTACCGAAGTGGAGTGGGTAACCTAATCTTTTTTCTTTAGAATCAGTCATATTTAGAAATATATACATAAAAAATACATTTTTTATATGACTGTATTTTTATTTTCTTGATCAATAATATGCCCTAATGGTGAAAAAAGGTCAGGTTACCCCCATTTGAATCTCATGGGAGCTTGAACCCCACTCCCGAAATGGAGGAGGTAACCTAACCTTTTTTCTTTAGAATCATGGGTGGACTAGCACATAAATTGTTTATTAACAAAATATTAATTTTTTATTACTGTACTTTTATTTTTAAAGACACTCGTGCGGATACACACGTATCATAACGTCAATCAGCACCTTAAAAGATTCATCGCTACTATTACCTGTTCACCGTTCATTACAAAACTATTATGCACCGTTCTTTACTATTAAATACACATCATAATGCCAACCAATGACTACACAGTAGCTTGTCGTCTGTTGTCGTCTCTCGGGCTTAATGTCCAAGTTTGCAGACGATACAAAGGTTGGCAGGGTTGTCAAGGACACTACTGACACTATGCTGCTGCAACAGGATCTGGAAAGGTTGAGCAGATGGGCTGAGAGGTGGCAAATGAAGTTTAACATTGACAAATGTAAAGTACTACACATGGGAAACAGCAACCCCAGAGCAACGTATCAACTCTGTAGTACTACACTGAGAGTGGTAGAGAATGAAAGGGACTTGGGGTGGTTGTGCAGGCAGATATGAAGTTCTCTGAGCAGTGCAGACGGGCTGCAAGAGTAGCTCATGGAGTATTGTCAATGATATACAGGAATTTTTCCAGCAGGGATAAGGAGGTGATTATTCCATTGTATAAGGCAATGGTCAGGCCACACCTAGAGTACTGTATACAGGTCTGGAGGCCTCATTTCAAAAAAGATGTAGAGCTGCTGGAACGAGTACAGAGAAGGGCAACAAGATTAGTGAATGGAACAAAGGGCTGCTCTTACGAAGAAAGGCTTAAGTTTTGCAAATTACAGTGTCTGGAGACTAGGCACCAGCGAGGTGATCTGATAGAGGTGTATAAAGCCTTGAATGGTTTAAGCATGCTCAATGCTGATGGGATTCTTCCTCTAGCTCAGAAAAATCAGCTGAGAGGGCATAAATTCAAATTGAGGAAAGACAGATGTAGGATAGACGTGTGGAAATTTGCCTTTAGCCAGCGGGTGGTTGGTTGGTGGAACAGACTTCCATCCCTTGTGGTGGAGGTTGATAGCCTAAATAAGTTTAAGGCTCAGCTGGACAGGTATTTTGAACGAACAGAGGGGTGAAGTGGAAGTGGGTTTTTTTTTTTTTTTTTTTTTGGCTGATGCTGCATAAGCTTGCTTTCTTGCATCAAATGCCTCTACTAATGCTAATGCTAATGTTGCGCCCACCAACAATCATTTCATCGTTTGCCACGCCTACCTTCAATCAATATATCTTTCTCGATTTCTGCTCCAGACCGATAAAACCTACTGTGTGTTTACCGAGCGAGCAGCACTAGAGTCCGGTGTCGGGAAACTAATATTCCGCGTAAGTTATCCGACGTTTCTCATCGTTCTTGTGCAGGCTTTCTTTACCTTAGCCGGCTTAATATTCTTCTTAACTAGAGTATAACTCTTCCACCTTCCCGTCCTTCCTATATATTGTACTTCCCATATTAAAATTCAAATTCAGCATCACTTATGTCTGAGTGACACCACATCTCTGCTATTCCTATAGTATCTGCATTTGATGACTTAATCGCTACTTCAAATTCATAAAATTTATTTACAGTGCTCTTAGCATTAGTGTGCATGTAAGTATACATACACATGTTCTTACTCTTAGTTACTCTAAAACAGCCCATGTATTCATTTGTTTTTCAATGATCCACAGCAGAGCCTGAAGTCTACATCCCTTATATCTGTGTGACACCATGTCTCTGATATCCCAACAATATCTGCCTTGCTCAAAACATCAAAGGCAGATATTGTTGGGATATCAGAGACGTGGTGTCACACAGATATAAGGGATGCAGAACTGCAATTTGGGGAGTACAACGTCTACAGAAAGGATAGACAGGATAGGAAGGGGGGAGGGGTTATGCTATTAGTTAAGAAACACATAAAAACCAAGGAAGTGAAGCCAGTTGACATCGCTGGACAGTGCAGTGTTGAGTCAGTTTGGTGTGACATAAGCATTGGGAGATCAAAATTGAGAGTAGGAGTGTGCTATAGGCCTAATGACTCTGATGAGTATAATAAGGAACTGTACAGGGAAATAGAGTGGGCCAGTAAATCAGAGAGTCTTATAATGGGAGATTTTAATTTCCCAGATATTGACTGGAATTTGGGAGCTGGTTACTCACACACTAGCAGGGCTTTTGTGGATTTATTGGATGATTGTTTTCTACATCAGCATGTTCGGGAGGCAACTAGAGGGAGTAATACTCTTGATTTGATTATCAGCAGTGATTCTTCATGCATTAAGAATCTGCAGATAAATGAACCACTAGGTGGCAGTGATCACAGTGTGCTGAAGTGGGATTTACTCAAAGAGGTAACTACCATTAGGGGTAAAGGGAAGGGTTATTGCTTCAGTAAAGGCGACTACGATGGACTGAGAAATGGGAAGCATTCAAAGAATTATCTTGGAAGCTACTAGGCTTTACATACAAACTAAGAAATATTGTTCAAGGTTTAGGCCAAAATGGATGTCAGATGAACTAATGAGGCATATGGCAGAGAAGAAAAATGCATGGGATACATACAAATTAACACATGACACAGAAGCCTATGATAGATACAAGTTGATATGCAACCAAGTTACAAAGGAGGTTAGGCAGGCGAAGGCAGATTACGAGAAATCCTTGGCAAGGGATGCAAAGAAAAACAGCAAAGAGTTCTTTACTTAGGTAAACTCTAGAAGGAAGTTGATGAATCAGATTGGTCCACTTGATATTGATGGGTCAACTGTTGATGATCCTGCTCAGGTAGCTAACAAACTAAATGAATATTTTGCATCGACATTCACACACGAGGAGTTATTCAGCAAGGGGAATGCCAGATGTGTATTCAACTCTAGCAGTAAGCTACAGAATCTTGAAATAACTGGGAGTAAAGTGGAGGAGAAACTGTTGAAGATAAACACAAGAAAGGCACCCGGGGTGGATGGGATCTATCCAGTTATATTAAAGGCGGCAGCAAAGGAAGTAAGCAAACCCTTAGCCATAATTATGAGAGCTTCCTTGGACTCAGGGGAGGTACCCATAGTCTGGAAATGTGCAAATGTGACCCCAATTCACAAAGGAGGATCAAAGGCTGACACAAGTAATTATAAACCTGTGAGCTTAACTTCTGTTCCAGGAAAATTGATGGAGGCACTGGTTAAAGAAGCACTGCAGGATCATTTAGACAAGACTTCAGTTATAGCTCAGACACAGCATGGTTTTGTTAAGGGGAAGTCTTGCCTGACCAACTTGATTGGATACTATGATGCAGTCACAAAAGAACTGGATGCAGGGAATAACTTTGATATTATATACTTGGATCTTGGAAAGGCTTTTGATACTGTTGCACATGGAAGACTGCTACACAAATTGGAGCAGTTTACATTGGAGGCAAATTGCTGCTATGGATAAAGGGGTGGTTGAGGGGGAGAAGACAGAGAGTGGTAATCAATGGACACTGCTCATCGTGGACTAATGTTATTAGTGGAGTCCCTCAGGGCTCAGTGTTGGGTCCATTATTGTTTTCTGTATTTATAAATGATATTGATGATGGTATATCAAGCTTAATGTCCAAGTTTGCAGATGATACAAAGGTTGGCAGGGTTGTCAAGGACACTACTGATACTATGCTGCTGCAACAGGATCTGGAAAGGTTGAGCAGATGGGCTGAGAGGTGGCAAATGAAGTTTAACATTGACAAATGTAAAGTACTACACATGGGAAACAGCAACCCCAGAGCAACGTATCAACTCTGTGGTACTACACTGACAGTGGTAGAGAATGAAAGGGACTTGGGGGTGGTTGTGCAGGCAGATATGAAGTTCTCTGAGCAGTGCAGACGGGCTGCAAGAGTAGCTCATGGAGTATTGTCAATGATATACAGGAATTTTTCCAGCAGGGATAAGGAGGTGATTATTCCATTGTATAAGGCAATGGTCAGGCCACACCTAGAGTACTGTATACAGGTCTGGAGGCCTCATTTCAAGAAGGATGTAGAGCTGCTGGAACGAGTACAGAGAAGGGCAACAAGATTAGTGAATGGAACAAAGGGCTGCTCTTACGAAGAAAGGCTTAAGTTTTGCAAATTACAGTGTCTGGAGACTAGGCACCAGCGAGGTGATCTGATAGAGGTGTATAAAGCCTTGAATGGTTTGAGCATGCTCAATGCTGATGGGATTCTTCCTCTAGCTCAGAAAAATCACCTGAGAGGGCATAAATTCAAATTGAGGAAAGACAGATGTAGGATAGACGTGCGGAAATTTGCCTTTAGTCAGCGGATGGTTGGTTGGTGGAACAGACTTCCATCCCTTGTGGTGGAGGTTGATAGCCTAAATAAGTTTAAGGCTCAACTGGATAGGCATTTTTAACGAATAGAGGGGTGAAGTGGAAGTGGGTTTTTTTTTTTTTTTTTTTTTTTGGCTGATGCTGCATAAGCTTGCTTTCTTGCATCAAATGCCTCTACTAATGCTAATGCTAATGCTAAAAAGTCCCGTACACCTTGCTTTTTGGGCTTCTGCGTGTATCAATAGTAGCAGTGCAAGGATCACTTTCACCTCTTCCTGCGGTTATAGTTAAGCTTGTAGTTTTCCAACCCACCTATCACTGCCTCGATAGCATCAGCAAATATTCTTGTACTCCTATTTAACTGTATCCTATCCCTGTAAAAACAGTCTCTCCGTTTAACAAATGACTGAGTTGTGACTTCCAACAAGGACGTATCCTATTAGCTGGTGTTTGGTGGCTGTTATCTACCAAAAACTGAAAAACATAAATATCAATTAGGATACCAGTGGGAATTTTAGTATTCCTTCAGCATGATATTCAAGTTGGATTTCCATCATTAAGCACCTTTTTAATTCGGAAAGTTTAACCATAAAAATTCAGTATGGCACCGTGTATGTCAGGAAACACCTGTTGCTATTATCACTTTCTATAGAATTTTTTTTTTTTTTAGTTTTTTTTTACCTGCTTTTTCTCTACCCTGAGATTTGTTTTTGTTATTAGTGACTAAGGCCATATTGCTCCTTGTATATTGTCTATAAATTGTGTGTGTGTTCTAATGTCAATTTTCTGTTTGCTGGAAGAAAAACCTGAGAAAAACCATACTACCCTTGCCCGAAACTAATTCAGCCACATTAAAAACCCATAAAAATTCCTCACATCATTGATGGAACTTGAACTCAGGTCTTTTCCACCTGGAGTGGGGATGATGGCAATTCTGCCAACTGTGCTACCCATGAGGGTCCCTGAGATTTGGCTGTACAGTAGTTGGAAATGATAACGAGAGGTAAAAACTGACTGGTGAAGTAAAAGCACTACATGTCTGCTGCTGTTATGGTGTTTTCCATGTCCACTACATAGTTAAAGAAGAGATCAGAAGTCGTGAGTTTGAAAACTTAAAGTTGAAAAGTGCCTTTTTAATAAGTGGCACTGACTTGTCTGAATTTAATTCATTACCCAAAAGAAGTTTAAAAAAAATTAATAAATTCCTCAAGGAAAAGTACTTGGCATTTTAACAATTTCTCTAGTTGACCAGCAAAAAGCAACCAACAAAAACCCAAAAACAAACAAGCAAGCAAAAAAAACAATAGTTATCATCAGATCTTGAATAGGCAGGAAAACAGACAACATCCTGGGATTTATAGAAGAATGGAACACACTGTAGGTATAACTTTAAATTCTAAATAATTTAAAATCATCCCTTGCAATTGCTTAAGAGTGCTAAACTAAAGAGTATGGTATATGATTCGTAGAACATTGCCTAGGTAATTAACTCAACAGGAATCACCTTAGGTAATGAACTTGACAGGTGTAAAACAAACAACACCACACATTATGTTGAGTTGGTTTAAAAGTATTTCATTGTTCTCTCTGTGGCCAGTTACAATATATAAAATTTCAATGCATTGTTCGATGTTTGCCCTCAAATTCAAGTGTTTGTTGCTTACATGATGACCTATATGTATGTTATTAGATGCAACATTGTCCAACTGATGAAACAATTAGAAGCGACTGGGATCAAAGAAATCAGAGTTAATGCTCAAATTCGATTTCTTGTCCCAAGATAATAAGATTGATGTCTGTGAAGTCACTGGTGACTTTAGACATTCTTCTCGTTAGCAAAGTAGCATAACAGCTGCAACTTTATGGTATTATTCTATAATTTTACTTATTTAAATGCAGTTAACTTAATGTTAATTTATTTCTGGATATTGTATCTGTGCAAGATGAAGAAAACATGTCCTTTTAAAAGCAAGTCTTAAGATATGCTTTACAGATTTTTTTACAAATTCAATTCTTCATTAGGTGCATGCTAATTTCTACATACTTTTCTATAAAATAATTTAAAAATGAATCTAAAACATGTTATATTTTACAGGATCCACAACTGTTTTGTATACTGACCTACATCGTGATGTCAAACAGCATGAACATCGAAGAACCTCATAAACATGATGTTACCAAACTGATGTGAACTGAAATGAGTTCACAGAAATGCAACGGTAATTTAAAATTATTCAAGAAAGAAAATTATATGATAGCACAGTGAACAGAAATTAAGAAAATTTAATAAGGATAAAGTAAAGGAATATGCATAAGAAAAATATTACTTTAATAAGTAAGGAAAGGAGAACAAACTTTCAACAAAGAGAAACAAATTGGGATGAACTGAAAAACAGAGGTAGTACAATAAAAAGCAAGATTGATGAAATGACGGCTATTTCAAAGAGAACTAGTGTTAATATTTTGAATTACTTAAATAACAAAGAAACAAATTTGCAAGCATACTTAAAGAAACATGATTTAACACTTGAAGAGGTAAAACTACTTCTATACTTGCTGGCTAAAGCATGTGATGCAACAAACTCCAGAAATATTGTGAACCTTATTCGGAAACTTCAGTCATCATGCTTATTTCTCCTCAGCACAGTTCCAAGCACTTTCACAAAATCAGTTTTTACATCAAATGATATTCATGGAATGGCAAAAAGTTTAGTAAGATTGTTAGAAGAATTTTTTCTTAGGATGCCTTCAATGACAAGTAACGAACTGGATATTCTTCTTCCATTCTTGAAAGAATATCTCAGGAAACACAAAGCTGATATTCAAGATGCAGAAGATATTCTCGAATCAGTTATTGAACTAGAGAAACAAAAAGTGCATTTCTTTACAACTGCGATAACAGATATATCTACATCTGAAGCATCTGTGTCTGTAATGCCTCCAAATGACTTTCGTTTATTATCAATCATTCCATCTGCAGCTGATATACTCTCAACAGAACCTTTATTTCTTCGAAAAAATGTGATTAGTGGCTGTTATGAAAGTGTTGAGGATTATCTAGATGTGCAATTTCGCCTGTTAAGGGAAGACATGTTGCATTCCTTTCGAGAAGGAATCATGGAGTATAAATTTCTTCATTCTAGGAATCGCCCAACAACTAATTTGACTTCCGGTCGCATCTATCATAATGTCACTCTATTGGAGACCAGTTATACTTTATCAGGCATTATGTATAAAGCTGAGGTAGAGTTATTAAGAGAAGTCAATTGGAAATATACCAATAAATTAAAACCAAAAAGTCTCATTTGTCTTTCTTCAGATAATTTTGAAACTATGTATTTTGTTTGTATTGAAAACCGTACAGCGAAATATGGAATAAGTAAAAGTTGCATCCTGGAACTGGCAGCAGAGACTGACCTTGGAAACAATTTTAAGTTAGCACTGTCCACTTATGCTGCTTTTGAATCAGATTCATACTTTGAAGCTTATCGGCATACCCTAAAAACAATGAAAGATATGTCAGAAAAGAACTTTGCACTTGCTGATGTAATAATTTATCTTAGAAATGCTGTTTCCTTACCTGATTACCTCAACCCTGGATTTATTTTTGAGCTACCACTATGCATCAAACCAGAGTTGTTAAAGAGAAAAGTACCATTATGTACATCATATTCCCACGTTCCTTTTGATAGTGATTTGGAATTGGAGGATGAAATAGAATTTGCCACTGAAATGCAATCACGAATGTTAAAAAGTTTAATGGAGACAGTTTGGCAACGTACTGTTAAGTGTTGCATCAGTGATGAGAGTTGGCCTTCTGCTGACACCCTTGGGTTGGACGAATATCAGATGAAAGCTTTTCACTTAGCATTAACAAATAAGATTTGCATAATACAGGGTCCACCTGGGACTGGAAAAACATACTTAGGACAAAAAATTATAAACAGTATTTTACTGAACATGTACAAATCAATACAATCACCAATTCTGATTGTTTGCTATACAAATCATGCTTTGGATCAGTTCCTACAAGGACTCCTTCCTTTTACCAGAAAGATTGTTCGAGTTGGTGGCAGGATAAAATGTAAAGAAATAATGCCACATGAATTAAAAAATATTACATTTGCTATGAGAAAACGTAATGCCATAAGAAACAAACATTGCATCAAAACATTTGATGAAGAAACAGAACTTTCCTTAATGATAGCTGAAAATCTATTTGAAGGTAGATATTTTCCTTATGAAACATTTCATTTCCATTCTCAGATCACTCACTATAAAAACAAGCTTAAACTTTTGAATTCTGAATTAAACTTCCTAACGTTACATCCTCTGTACTGTGGAATACAAATTCTTAGTAGGAATGTGCAAGAAAATTATGATCAGTTCTTTGACGAAAGCATACAAAACAAAGACGACAAAGAAAACTGGAAAACAGTTGGTAAGGAACAGGAAAGAGAGCTACAAATACAATCAGTAAAGGAGTGGCTGTGTTTAACTCCACAGTTCATTCATATTTATGAAGATCAAGAAATCAAAGAGTTCTTAAAAAATACAATGTACATTGAATCTGGAAATGAAAATGGGCAGCCCCTCAAAATACACAAAATATCTAAAGCATCTCACGAGATCAACATAAATGTTCAACAAAGTGATGTATCCGATGAAGATGAATGGGATACAGATGACAATTATGAGGAAAGTATCGCTTATAGCTCACAAGACATTACTGAAATTACACACATGCTGATAACCATTTTTAACAAAGAAGGTAATGAAATTAACCAAAACAGTGACCTAACAGAACTTATACATATAGAAGATCAGAAGGAATGTAATTATAATGAGCAGTGCATATCAGAAACTATTGATGTATGGGAATTGTTTATTACAGACCGCTGGAAACTTTTTTGGAAATGGAGAAAAAGCCTAGAAAAAAAACTGAAGTTAGAAATTTCAATGTATGAGAGAATTCATAAAAATGCCACTGAACAGTTACTTAAGGAGCAAACTGAATTTCACAGTATCATTTTAAAACGAGCTGATATTGTTGCCTTCACTGCTACTTCAGCTGCCAAGAACAGAAAATTAATTGAGCTAATTAAACCAAATATTGTCATGTTTGAAGAGGCAGCAGAAGTTCTGGAAGGCCATGTTATTACTTCCATACCTTCCTCTGCTCAGCACTTAATCTTAATAGGTGATCACCAACAACTAAGGCCTAAAAATTCTGTTCATGAGTTGGCAAAAAAGTATCATTTAGACATATCAATGTTTGAAAGGCTCTTTGAAAATGGGATGCCATCACAGACCTTGCAGATACAGCACAGAATGCGACCTGCCATAGCCGACCTTCTGGTACCAGATATTTATCCAGCATTAAAAAATCATCCCACAGTTTGTGAATACCCAGACATTAGAGGTATGAAAGAAAATATGTTTTTTATGTGTCACCAGTACCGTGAAGATGAACACAACGAAGCCAGAAGTTATTCTAACGCTAGAGAAGCAAAAGTTCTTATTGGCCTTTGTAAATACCTTCTAGAACAAGAATATGATGGTTCAGAAATCACTGTCCTTGTACTGTATGTTGGTCAGTTACTCTTAATTAAAAAATTAATGGAAGAACAGGACATTTTTAATGTAAAAGTAGCAACCGTTGATAATTTTCAGGGAGAAGAAAATAAGATCATTCTTATTTCATTTGTTCGAAGCAATGAATTTGAAATCATTGGTTTTCTAAATGCAAGCAATCGTGTTTGTGTTGCTTTATCTCGTGCTCAGCATGGTTTATACTGCTTTGGTAATTTTATGCTCTATGCTGCAAAAAATAAGCTGTGGTCCTCTATAGTTGAAAAATTGACTGCAAAGGGAGCAATTGGTCCTAATCTGGTTATTCAATGTCCTTTCCATCCAGAAACAAAAAGAATGGTTTCAAATGAAGCAGACTTCCAGATACAGTGTTCAAAGCCGTGCACTTATCAGTTTAGGTGTGGTCACGAATGCCAAAAATCTTGTCATGTTAATCAAGAACATAGAAAATTGCACTGTGAAAAATGTTCGAAAAAGTTAGTCAGCACATCACCTTCTGAAGAGATTGAAAAATGTTTGCAGGATGAGGCTGATAATGAGACTGAAGACAGAAATTATGTTTTCTCTGAAAGTGATAGTTATCAAGAATATTCCTCTGAAACTGTTAATGTCGCTGATGGAAGTACAAGTAACTTAGTAGTCAACACTTTATCTTCTGAAGAGAATGAAGAATGTTTGAAGGATGGGGCTGATAATGTGACAAATAGAAATTGTTACATTTCCTCTGAAAATGAAAGTTATCAAGAGCATTCCTCTGAAACTTCTAGCAATGTAAATATCTTGGAAAAGGCCCAAGATAAAAGTAAACTATTACCATGTGGCCACGAAGTATATGTTAAACAATCTGCTGATGGTACTTCCCAGAATTCTTCTGTAGAGTGTAAGAAAATTATATCTGTTACCTCTCCATGTGGCCATCAGATACAAGTTGTGTGTAGCAAGTATGCCACACTGGAGAAAGACATTATGAGAAAAATGTGTAAGGAAGTAATTGTTGTTAATTCGTCATGTGGTCATCAAGTAAAAATTGCATGTGGCGAATATTTAACTTTAGAGGAGGATGGTATAAGAGAAGGATGTAAGGAAATGATTATTATTGATTCCTTATGTGGACATAAGGTCACGGTTCCTTGCAAGGAGCAGAATTATAAAGCTTACATAGTGGTTAAAAATTGTTTGGAGGCGTGCTCAGCCATTCTAGACTGTGGACATAAATGCACTGGTGTTTGCTCCAAGTGCTCCTTCTTGCAGATACACAAACAGTGCCAAAAGCTCTGTGGAAAGTTGTTGCCTTGTGGTCACACGTGTAATAAAAAATGTGGTGTCCCGTGTTTTTGTACTCTACAATGTATTGTTCGATGTCCTCATTACCGCTGCACAAATCCATGTAACCGTCCATGCACAGTATGTCCCAAGCCTTGCACGTGGAAGTGTGAGCATTTTGCTTGCACTCGTCGGTGTGGTGAACAATGTGACAGACCTCCCTGCGATCAACCGTGCACCTTCATTTATTCGTGTGGGCATCAGTGTGTTGGATTTTGTGGTGAGCCATGTCCCTCGGTGTGTTATTGCTGTACAAGTTTAATGTTAGTGCAGAAGACTGAGAAGAGTCTCCTCCAAAAGGGTTATGTATTTTTAGTTGACTGTGGACATGCAGTCGAGGATAAATATTTATCAGCATATCTGAACGATTCCTTGGAAAAGAATACTGGAGCAAGATGTCCAGCATGTTTAAAGCCCATTACTCATAATTATAGATATGGAAATAGTATGAAGTGCAATTTTAAGAAGTCGAGAATGGTGGTGGATGATATTCATCATAAAAAAAAGCAATTGCTATCTGAATTAAGAGATACTTTATTACCTGACTATGCATTTTTCCCCATTGCAATGGAAATATATGTTGTACTTACTAAATGGAGTACTTTTAGTACAGAATATTTTGCACCCTTAAAAATGATTGTTTCATGTTTTAGGGAGCTGTTGTTTAATTGCAATGTGCATTTAATAAATTCAGACCATGATTGCATGGAACTTATAACCGAATTATCCTTGTGGATTAAAAAGTATCTAAGGAAGGCTAGTTGTCAACAGCTTACTGACCTGACCTGGGCAGTGAAAAGATCACTAATGCTTTGTTTACTAATCCAACAGGAATCTAAGTGTGCAAATCAGAAAAATTCTGAAATTAATTCATTGTTTGTAGATATCATGGAACTACTTCAGTCTCCCAAACCATATCGCAATGCAGAAGAGAAGCTTATAAGAACCAAAGTTGAAGAAATCAATGGTATAAATGGAAGACCACTACGTTCTTGTCTGCGCAGTGGTTTTGTTTTGCAATCTTTCCCCTATATTCGGTTACCTAAATGGGAAGAACATCTTGATAGGTCTATATAGAGATGAACTCTTGTCACTGCAGGAATTAAGAATCTGTAAAATTAACAGAAGTCCCAGGAATTCACCACTTGCCCCCAGAATGTCCCAGATTTTTAAAATGTATCCGTGGAAAGGTGATTCACAAGAACTGCAAATGATCAAGTACTTGAAACTAGATCAATATTCTGCAAACTATATCATGAGGACTCCCTTGGCCAGGTGCCTGATGCAATTAAAGCCTCAGAATTTGTAATTTGTGAATTTGGTAATTGTAATTTATTTTAAAAATATGATTATCATAGAAGTCTGTAGCTTTTAGATAAAAGCTAGAAGCTTTTGGATTTAATTATTTTATAATTAAATAAATTCATATTTAACTAATTTACAATTATTTTTATTTAATTCTGTCCATGGAAATACAGATTAGTATGCTTTCATTTTTAATTTTTTTTTTTCTTTTATGTCAAAGCTATTTTGTCCACAGGTTTGAAGGGGAGAAAAATGGCAACCCCTAACCTTCCTCGTCTAGCAAGGCATCCAATAGACGCAACTTTCTTTAAATCTAAAAATACAATAAAATTCACCTATCCATATTCTCTAACTGGCTACACAGTATTTTCTGTTTTTATTTTTATATACTATGAATTATGAGATTTTAGATTTTTGTTTCGCAATTAACAGATGCATGTTCAGTAAAAGTGTCTTGTAGCCAATTCCTATTCCCATGTGGTGTCTGTGAGATGCTAGCAGTAGGTGTGTAATTGTGCCATAATGCTTTGATTTCACAGGCTAAACAACTGACAAAAAATAGACATTGCCTGCACGGTCATTCCCTGCAGGGATATTTGAAATTCCAAAAAAATATATTAGATAGTATGAATCAGAGCTGTAATACTCAATATGTTCTACGTTGATAATAATATTAGTAAATTAATAAGAGGAGTTTACCTCAATATAGTACGTGGAACACTTCCGTATGATACCCTCCAGAAATTAAAACGGAAAAAACGAAAAAATCGACAACTTACCGGTACATTAAAGTAAAATATAAATAATTAAAGTAAAATATAAATAATTAAATAATCAATTTAACACAATTCAAAATCAATTCAAAACAATTAAAATTCAAATTAACGCAATTAAAAGAATCTAACGAAAATATTCAAAACGATTTTCCTTCCTGAAGCTGACAATGCTTTTCGACCGACTGTCGTGATCACAGGAATGAAAATTACCGAATCAGGCTAAACCTGCAACTTAAATAGTGATTATGTGTCTTCGCGCATGCGCGTAAAGGTCCACGCATCGGAGATCAAATATGGCCGCCGAACATTAACAGAATTCTCGTGTAATTTAATTTCAACGGTTTCTGCAATTAATAGTCGCGTATAATTACGTTGAACGTTAAGTATTTTGGCCTCGTTAAATAAAAAAGTATGTTTTTCGTTAATGGCATGAAAGGCTAATTCTGACGCTGCTGAACGAGAAGCACGAACAGAGGCTTCGTGTTGATTTACACGGATATTAAGAGAAAACCGCGTGGAACCCTGATAAGACGAGTCGCAATCACCGCAAGAAATGTTGTAAACCAGGGATCATTAATTTGTGTTGCGAACGCCGAAAGAACCGAGCGATTGTTCAGTATAGTGTGTAACTTCCGTATAGGCCTAGCTATAATTTTAAATTCGGTATCTTTAAAGAATCTGTTAAGCTGTTTGTGCCACTGTTCAACATATGGGACAGAAATAAAGTATTTTTTGATATTACTATTGTTGATTGGTGCAGTATTTTGTATCCTATCCTTAGCTTGTACCCTAATTCGATTTATTGTGTTAATGGGATAACCCCTGTTCAAGAATCTGCTAGTTAATATTTGTATTTCTGAGTCTAAAGCAGAATCCGTCGTTGAATATTTATAGGCATTTAGAAATTGATTAAAGATAATCGATCTTTTGTAGGTGAACGGGTGGTAGCTATTATAATGTAGAAGCATACCGGTGTTTGTGGCTTTTCGATAGATGCTAAATTGTATTTTGTTCGAGTCCCGGGTAAGCGTGAAATTTAGAAAGTTTAATGACTTAGTATCCGTATCTTCCCTTTCCAATGTAAATTTGAGTCTAGAATGAATATTGTTAAACGAATGTAAAATATCTTGGATAGTACTACTATCGGTAATAACTAGAACATCGTCTAAATACCTCCCATAGTATGTGATACGGGGACGAAAAGGTGTCAAATGTATCTGCTCAATCGTTGAGAGATAGATCTCTGACATTAAGCCACTCAGGCTCAAACCCATTGGTAATCCAAAAATTTGTTTGTACACCTTGTCTCGAAAGGTGATGTAGTTAGCCTCAACTAATAGTTTAATTAAGTGAAAAATCTCCTTTATAGGCAGCTTCGTATAATTAATCGGTGTCGAGTTTTTATTTAACATATCCCAAATAATATCTAATGTGTATTCAACGTTTACATTCGTATATAATGATGTAACATCTAATGAGAATAAATTGTCATTGTCGCCGAGTCTACAGTCTTTAAGATTATTAAATAATGTATCGTAATTCTTAATCCCAAATTGTATAACCTGTCTAAAAGGTTTTATAATGTTATATACATGTGTGGCTAAGGCTGAAAATGCCGAGTTCCTGTAGGAAACAATAGGTCGAATCGGAAATCCAGGCTTGTGTAATTTTACCTGACCAAAAAGTGCAGGAATATTGTATGTTCTGGACTTCAATTCCTTCAACTGAACCATAGTAATGTAGTCGTTTTTACGATATGTGGTTAACGTTTTATTGTATTGATTTACCAAATTGGTAAACAGTGTCGGGTCCACTTCACAATAAGTGGAGCTATCAGATACAACTGAATCTAACTTATTAATATAATCATGTTTATCTAGTATTACCACTGTATCTCCTTTATCTGCCCTCTGTATAATAATGTCCTTATTTTCTCGAAGTTCTCGTAAAGCTGAACTGTCATGTGTATTCAATTTAGGAAGTCGTGTTTCTTTTATGTTATTCACTACTTGGTTAACTTGTTGAATAAATACATCTTTTTGTGGAACACTACGAAGTCCAAATTCAAAATCAATTACGCATTGTTTTTTTGGCAGCTTTCGAGGTGGTAAATTATAATTTAATCCTTTGGATAAAAGTGAAATCTGGTCCTGCGATAGTGTACACGAGATTCTTTTAATTGCGTTAATTTGAATTTTAATTGTTTTGAATTGATTTTGAATTGTGTTAAATTGATTATTTAATTATTTATATTTTACTTTAATTATTTATATTTTACTTTAATGTACCGGTAAGTTGTCGATTTTTTCGTTTTTTTCGTTTTAATTTCTGGAGGGTATCATACGGAAGTGTTCCACGTACTATATTGAGGTAAACTCCTCTTATTAATTTACTAATATTATTATCAACGTAGAACATATTGAGTATTATAGCTCTGATTCATACTATCTAATTAATTTTCAAACTCTTATTGACTATTTCATTCACTTCCTGTCTCTCCAGTAGTATACTATCGATACACACAATTATGGGAGATTTTTTGAATGGCTTGGTACAAAATTACATTAAATCTACACTAAGGTACTCGGCCCAAAGTTACCATATTTCTTTCCTAAAATATTGCCTTCAAAACAACATCGTTCCGAAGTTTGCCAGGGTGAATTTAAATCAAAAAATTTCAGGCATAAAACAACTATCACTGGCGGCATCACGTAATATTGTTAAGCTTGCCTTAAAATCTCGATATTCGGATAAACAAAAATACCTTTCCCAGGTTAGGAAGCTTCGCGATAAATTAAAAAATTATCTACATCCGAACGATTGGTCTGTATTGAAGACCTCCATAGATTTGCGACGGGAAGCACAAGCCTCAGAAATAAAAAACAGACACGTTAATAAGTTGCAAACATTATCGAATAGTTCAAGACACGTTCATGCGAATTCTAACACATTGTCGCGAGCTTGCGACCAAGTTCACACGAGTTGGGTGACATCCCCCCCACAGACACATAACGCACTACCACAGAATATGTCGGCTAGTTCACGAACACCCCCTCACCCAGTATCCAACGAACCGACATATCAACAGGTTACAAATCTTTCCTTTACCACCTCGAAAGCTGCCAAAAAAACAATGCGTAATTGATTTTGAATTTGGACTTCGTAGTGTTCCACAAAAAGATGTATTTATTCAACAAGTTAACCAAGTAGTGAATAACATAAAAGAAACACGACTTCCTAAATTGAATACACATGACAGTTCAGCTTTACGAGAACTTCGAGAAAATAAGGACATTATTATACAGAGGGCAGATAAAGGAGATACAGTGGTAATACTAGATAAACATGATTATATTAATAAGTTAGATTCAGTTGTATCTGATAGCTCCACTTATTGTGAAGTGGACCCGACACTGTTTACCAATTTGGTAAATCAATACAATAAAACGTTAACCACATATCGTAAAAACGACTACATTACTATGGTTCAGTTGAAGGAATTGAAGTCCAGAACATACAATATTCCTGCACTTTTTGGTCAGGTAAAATTACACAAGCCTGGATTTCCGATTCGACCTATTGTTTCCTACAGGAACTCGGCATTTTCAGCCTTAGCCACACATGTATATAACATTATAAAACCTTTTAGACAGGTTATACAATTTGGGATTAAGAATTACGATACATTATTTAATAATCTTAAAGACTGTAGACTCGGCGACAATGACAATTTATTCTCATTAGATGTTACATCATTATATACGAATGTAAACGTTGAATACACATTAGATATTATTTGGGATATGTTAAATAAAAACTCGACACCGATTAATTATACGAAGCTGCCTATAAAGGAGATTTTTCACTTAATTAAACTATTAGTTGAGGCTAACTACATCACCTTTCGAGACAAGGTGTACAAACAAATTTTTGGATTACCAATGGGTTTGAGCCTGAGTGGCTTAATGTCAGAGATCTATCTCTCAACGATTGAGCAGATACATTTGACACCTTTTCGTCCCCGTATCACATACTATGGGAGGTATTTAGACGATGTTCTAGTTATTACCGATAGTAGTACTATCCAAGATATTTTACATTCGTTTAACAATATTCATTCTAGACTCAAATTTACATTGGAAAGGGAAGATACGGATACTAAGTCATTAAACTTTCTAAATTTCACGCTTACCCGGGACTCGAACAAAATACAATTTAGCATCTATCGAAAAGCCACAAACACCGGTATGCTTCTACATTATAATAGCTACCACCCGTTCACCTACAAAAGATCGATTATCTTTAATCAATTTCTAAATGCCTATAAATATTCAACGACGGATTCTGCTTTAGACTCAGAAATACAAATATTAACTAGCAGATTCTTGAACAGGGGTTATCCCATTAACACAATAAATCGAATTAGGGTACAAGCTAAGGATAGGATACAAAATACTGCACCAATCAACAATAGTAATATCAAAAAATACTTTATTTCTGTCCCATATGTTGAACAGTGGCACAAACAGCTTAACAGATTCTTTAAAGATACCGAATTTAAAATTATAGCTAGGCCTATACGGAAGTTACACACTATACTGAACAATCGCTCGGTTCTTTCGGCGTTCGCAACACAAATTAATGATCCCTGGTTTACAACATTTCTTGCGGTGATTGCGACTCGTCTTATCAGGGTTCCACGCGGTTTTCTCTTAATATCCGTGTAAATCAACACGAAGCCTCTGTTCGTGCTTCTCGTTCAGCAGCGTCAGAATTAGCCTTTCATGCCATTAACGAAAAACATACTTTTTTATTTAACGAGGCCAAAATACTTAACGTTCAACGTAATTATACGCGACTATTAATTGCAGAAACCGTTGAAATTAAATTACACGAGAATTCTGTTAATGTTCGGCGGCCATATTTGATCTCCGATGCGTGGACCTTTACGCGCATGCGCGAAGACACATAATCACTATTTAAGTTGCAGGTTTAGCCTGATTCGGTAATTTTCATTCCTGTGATCACGACAGTCGGTCGAAAAGCATTGTCAGCTTCAGGAAGGAAAATCGTTTTGAATATTTTCGTTAGATTCTTTTAATTGCGTTAATTTGAATTTTAATTGTTTTGAATTGATTTTGAATTGTGTTAAATTGATTATTTAATTATTTATATTTTACTTTAATTATTTATATTTTACTTTAATGTACCGGTAAGTTGTCGATTTTTTCGTTTTTTCCGTTTTAATTTCTGGAGGGTATCATACGGAAGTGTTCCACGTACTATATTGAGGTAAACTCCTCTTATTAATTTACTAAAAAAATATATAAAAAAAACATTATTATTCTTTTTTTTTTTTTAATTTGGTTTAGCAAATCATAATTAACAGATCACCATTTTGAATTCCATAAAACTAAAAAGTAATTTTTTATAATAAAAACTAAGCAGCAGGTTTAAACAGACACTGTGAGTGTCTATGTGAGAGAACAATAAACCTTATGTCCACATATCCTTCAATGGATGTAATTGAAAAATTTGATTATATTTCAAGATTATGGATACAGATATATCATAAAATGCATACCATCTTAAAGAAAAATTATAAAATTTTTGAATTTCCATTAAAAAAAAACAAAATCGCTCATTTATTGTTCATTTTGTGAGTGTGGGTGGGGGACAGATAGCTGGATTTCTGGTATCTTCAAGATACCAAGGCATATGACTGAAATAACATGGAATTGGTATATTGCTAATCTGCTAATTGGTATCTGCTAATCGCTGTTCGGTGACCTGAATATCCGGGTATCGTTCCAGCCTCTTGGTATGTAGTCGCGATCTGTGCATTGTCATATCGGTCTCTAGCTTGGTTATTTCATAATATGCTCGCATGATGTACGTATCCATTACAATGCTCCACTTAATGCGTTGGCGTTTTCTACCTTCCTGAGTGGTGACTAGCGCAGTTGCCCAGGAAACACTTCCAGTTGGTGGGGCTGGATGGTCTTGCCCTTATCTTGTGGTAGCCTTACGGCATCATTATCTATGGAGGTGGACTTGTTTAGCTTTGGCTTATGATCAGTGGTTTATATATTTATTTTTAGATCTCACGAGTGACACCAGATGGCGCCACTAGCTGCCTCAGCTGTAACTCCGACCTTAGGGAAGGTAAGTCCAATGGGATAATTTTCGCGATGATTTTTTTTTTATCATTTTAATATTATTATTATATCGGTCTCCCAGTGTAATAGAGCCGCGTTCGCTTCCACGAATGCGGGATTCCATGTTAGCTTCTGATGTACTATCCTGGCTACCTGGTCGTGTCTATGAGTGTACTCGGTCTGGATGATCATCTTACATCCCGCAGTGATGTGTTGGATCGTTTCTGAGGCCAAATGGCATCGTCGACATGTGTCATCGAACACTCCGGGCTTTTTGGCTATGTGTTTTCTATAGTTCCTGGCGTTGATTACCTGGTCTTGGATGGTGAACATGAATCCTTCAGTCTCGGGGAAGAGCGTCTTGCTCATGAGCCATGTAATGGAAGCAATTTTATCTATGTGATCTTGATGGAGATCATTGTAGTGTCAGCCATGGAGTGTCTTCTCTGCCCATCTTTCTAGCTTCGTTTGTGCCTCCTGGTCGGGGCGAACCCTTGCTTAGGTTGAGTGGGGTATACCGCTTGTCTATCTTCCTTATGACCTGCTGGAGTGCTCCTGTGTGTTTTTCTGGAAGTAATCCTTCTGGTTAACTATCGCTGCTTCTGTTGCTCAATGAGGTCTATCAGGCCCCTTCCTCCTTCTTTCCGGGCAATTGTCAGTCTCTCCATGGCAGATTTCAGGTGGTTGCCAGCTCTTGGTCATCATTGTCCTTATTTTTTCATGATATCCTCCAGCTCAATGTTAGTCCAATCTATGACCCTGAAGAAGTATGTTAGCACTGGGATTGCATAGGTGTTTATGGCTTGAACTGTGTTCTCTCCATTCAGCTTTGCTTTCAGCAGGCTTCTGAGTCTGATGATATTTTTCGGTCAGGCAGGCCTTAATTTCCTTGTGCTGTAACTGCTGCGCCTGCATCATCCCCAAGTATTTGTTGGCCTCTCCCTCTACCATGACTTGGATCTCTTTACCAGTCTGCAGCTGGTATTTTCGGTTGACTAATTTTCCATGGTGCAATCCATGGGTCTTGCATTTGTCTAGACCAAATCCTATCCTAATGTCATTGTGAATTCTTTGGTGATCTGGAGTAGTTGCTGGAGATGCTTCTCAGTTCCCGCGTAGAGTTTGATGTCATCCATGTACATCAGGTGGGTGAGTGTGTAGAGGTTCTTCGTTCCTTCTTTGAGGTTATATCCATACTTTCTACCGTTCAGCCTGGTGAATAGCAGGTTAAGTGCTAGACAGAACCACAATGGGCTCAGGGCATCTCTCTGAAAGATTCCTCTCCTGACGGAGATAGGCCTGATTGTGATATTTTCGACTTTAATGGTGGTACTCCATTTTTGCCATCATTTCTCCTAGGAAGTTTGTCACTATCTGATTGACTTTGTAGATGTTCAGCGCCTCTGTTAGCCAGCTATGAGGCATGGAGTCGAAGGCCTTGTGGTAATCGATGTAGGCTGTGTACATGTTGCAGTGCTTCTTGTAGGCTTGCTCCATAACTGCGGTATCTATGGTTAATTTCTCCTTGCATCCTTTGCACTGCCGCTTGCATCCTTTCTGCTGTTCGGCCATTATGTTCTGTCTCTCCAAGTTGTCTGATATATTCCTAGTTATGCAACTGGTCAGGAAATTGTACATCATTGGGAGGCAGGTGATTGGCCTATATTTTGCCGGGTTTCTTGTATCTTTGTCTTTAGGCTTCAGATATATGATTCCTTGAGTGAGAAAGTGCTTGTGCTTGTGTGTGTGCAAGTGAGCTTCTTGTACCAGTAGTTGTGGACGTTATCTATTCCTGGATTTCGCCAGTTGTCAGAATTCTTGATTGTTTGTTTTACTTCCCGAATCTCCAACCCTCTCATTTCTTGTACATCGTTGGTTTTCTTGCATTCTAGTTCTATCCAGGAGCTTGGCTGTTATGCCTTACTCCCCTGCTTCATATGTTTCCCAGAACTCCTCAGTCGTCTTCTGCTCGGGTGGTCCGTTCACTTCTTTCCCGTCTTCTCCGAGATTTCTGTAGAAGTTCCTTTGGTCCTCATTGAAGATTCGGTCGTTTATTTTCCTCTGGGAGCTCTCTTTGCATTGTGTAGTCTTGATGAGTGCAAAGAGGTTCTGCTTCAATGTGTCCAAGTACCCCCCCTATTCTCTGATTTTTTTGTCTCATGTTTCCTGTGGATGCCATCTCTCTTGAGGATGCTCTTCACTTTTCCAATTAATTTCTTACTCCTATTGCCCGTTGGTACTGGATCAATTGGTCTATCTTGACTCTTAATTCTTCTATCTTCTGCTGAAGTCTTCTTTTCCAAGCTGGCGGTTTCTTCTGCTGCTAGTCTCTCGTTTCTCTTCCATTAATCCTCGTGGCTGTTCCTTTAGCAGAATACACGGCTGTGTGGATCCCCTCCAGTGTTTCACTATTGCTATCGAAGTAATGTGGTGTTATGTGTCGATTGAGGTTGTCTGTGACTCTCCACAAGGTTCTATTCAGCTTCTGTTTCGGTATCATGTGAGTCCTTGTGGGGTCCATTCCTTCGAATTCTGTTAGGGCCTTCTTCCACTCATCCTCTATTCTGGATATCATGACCTCGTCTCTTTCCCCTTCAGCTGCTGTGGGTTGTATTTCTTCTTGTCCTTCCTCCTCTGGTTCTGTATACTTTATAGTTGATTGCTCACGTCCTGCTTGATTTTTTCCAAGATTGCAGGAGCCATCAGGTTCTTCGTGATGATGATCCTTCTCACTAGCCGCTCATTTGCTGTTCGGTGACCTGAATATCCAGGAATCGTTCCAGCCACTTGGTATGTAATCGCGCCCTGTAAGTTGTCATATTGGTCTCCAGCTTCGTTATTGCATAGTATGCTTGCATGATGTATGTATTCATTTCGATGCTCCCCTTCATGCGTTGGCATTTTCTCCCTTTCTGGGTGGTCACTAGCACAGTTGCGCAGGAATCATTTCCAGTTGGTGGGGCTGGATGGTCTTGCCCTTCTCTTGTGGTAGCCATATGGGGGACAGTGCCACTTGCTCCACTGTCTTCCTTAGTAGACTGTCTCTGATTTTTCTAACCGACCCCTCTGCCTAAGGCCTGAACACGAGTGACTTATTATTATTAGCTACACCATATAGCTATATATTATTAGCTATATTAGCTGGTGTAGCTATATTAGCTACACCAGCAAAAAATTCCCGATTTACCGAGAGAGAGAGAGAGAGAGAGAGAGAGAGTGTGTGTGTGTCTGTCTCAAAAGTAGAAGGGAATCACCAGGAAGAGAAGAATGATGATATCCAGCTCAGGACCACCCTGGGTGTGCCAAACCAATACTTACCAGGTGTTAGCCCCTGGGAGCAAAGGAATTAAACAAACTAATGTTTGCTTAATTCTTTGCTGCCTCCCTTGATATGACTTTTTTACATTTAGCTTCAGCAATTTCTCTTCCAATTTCTTTTCAGTTATCACAAATTTTTTTTTTTTTGTTAGAAGTTGGTGAATTTCTGGGATTATCCTCCAAAAAAATTCCTTGTGTGTGAATGCAAATACCTATTCAGTTTTTCAGCAACCTGTGCAGGATCAATCAACAGTTAAACTATTCGTGTCTAGTGGACTAATGTGATTCGTCCCCTTCCTTCTAGTGTATATATACACCCAAATAAAGAAGTCTCTGCTTTTATTTGGATTCTTTGCCAGAGTGCCATTTACCAGTTTGTCTCTGCCATTTAAGAAATGTTAAACTTCAGTTACCACTTCTCAGCTCATGTGCTTAATGTTTTAGATCTAGCTGCAGTAGCACATTCTGATTAATGTCATTAACAACATTGTACGCCCTCATATCATCTATTAACTTAGACACTAGACTTAGGTGTTTACAGTAACCATGTTAAGTTACTACCAGTATATAGTTATGCATATTATTGTTTAAAATCTTGAAATACTTGAGTACATAGGAACCATAACGACATTTTAAATTCAGTTTATTAATCTGGCCTAATAAAGTGAAAAGAAAAAAAAAAGGATAATAAGCATTACAGAAAAAAGAATTTGCAAAACAGAAGTCATCTATTCTATTTTTATTTTCTATAATTAAATTTTATGCAATAATAATAACAAAAAAAAAAAAATATATATATATATATATATTGGGATTATGTCTAATGACAATTAGATTAAATATTAAATTTTTAAATAGCGTAAATGAGGGTATTAGCTCCTACGTTAATGCTATTGTACAGGTGACAATTAGACATTATACGTGCATGGGTTATATATGTATTTAACTTATTTATACCTTATTACTTTTTAAAATTATAATACTACTATTTTTTTTTTTTTTTTTTTTTATGAAATCCCAAACACAAAAGGTATCAAAACCTATAGTACTTAGTACCGTGCATGGGTTGAAGGAGAAGTATGGGGGGAGGGGATGCCAGAAACTTTGCTCTAGAGACTAAACATAGGTTTCGCCACTTCAAGCCTCCAATAAGCAAAGTGGTGGTATTGCACCAGGTGATGAGAGTCATCTACCACCTTGGGAGAATCAGGTTTGCAGTGACCCCAACCAACCTGCTAGTTATATATAAATCTAGCCCTGGTATGGATAGCCTTATATTTAAATATATAACATAGATACATATAAAAACAACAAATGTAAATTTAATGAAGATTTGAGACTTTTAGAGAAATTCTCTTTCTCCAGTATTCTCTTATTCTCAAACTTTCTGTAATAGTCTCTAATCTTTTTTAAATTTACATTAATTTTGTTGTTTTTATATGTATCTATGTTATATATTTAAACATAAGGCTATCCATACCAGGGCTAGATTTATATATAACTAGCAGGTTGGTTGGGGTCACTACAAACCTGATGTTCCTAAGTAGTACCATAATTTTAAAAAGTAATAATGTATAAATAAGTTAAATATATATATATATATATGCAGTATATACTAATTGCCTGTACTGTACTTAGAAACCATGCAGTTCCACATAAATCTTCTATAATGTTTTTTCGCCATAAATTAGGTGTTTTGAGAAGATTCAACATTTTTTCTCGATTAGAGGACACAGTTTCTTATCATGCAATGGGGATTTTGAAACAATAAAAAAAATATTAAAAAGAAACACGACCGATTATGCAGCCTATATGAAATTAGTTTATGAAAATAACGAATTTCGTATAATCTATTAATTAGTTATTATACTAGTTTTGAAAAGTAATAAGCTTTGGAAAATTTGTTGGGGAGGTTGAAGACAAGATATTTCGGATTTTAAAAATTCCGAATCTTCTGTCTTCAAACATTGTGTGGAAGAAACATAAAAAGACAGTAGTCTCAGAAGAAACAAAACATAAGAAAGATGAAAAATTAAGATTTGGAATAAATTCATCGTTTCATTTTATATACCACACTGATAAAAGGAGTACATTGAGCTTCGAGTTTCATCAGTGAACTTACAACTCTAGATACATTCTTCATGAAAAGAGAAGTTGCAGCTTTACCAAACAACTCTTTATATCCATTAGGAAAAGTGTGCATAAAAGAAGCAAAAATTAAAGACTTGGTTAAAACTATTGGTTATATACCTGAAGAGCACAAAAACTTATCAAGCATTGTTCATTGGCCATTTCCTCCAGAGAGATGATGAATAAGCAATTTTTTTCTTTTTTATTATTTCACATTTTGTATTTGATGATTTATTTTCAGATAAATTTTTATATGTTAAATGTATTCAGCTTGCTTTTCGTCTTATCTATTAGAAAGTAATTAAAAATAGTGTATTTTATGCACATTATAAATAAAAAACCCAGTGCTATTAACAGGGCATCAGTCCTGTAATGCTTTTATTTTATTATTATTCTTTTATGGAAAAAGATAAATATGAAAAGAGAAACACATTATCAACACTTTTCAATAAGTATTTGTATTACTTAAAACCAGTTTTTTTTTAATTTCTCAAAAAACGTCAATCCCTCGACTGACGACTCTTAAAATACTTTTTTAATGAATAGTGATTGGAATAGCATTCATTCCCCATCCCCTCCTTTTAGCCCCAGGGAGAAAATAGTGTTCGGATGGAACTTAATTTTCCTGCTCATCCAGCCTCATGAAAAGGATTAAATAAGGATTATCAGACAAAACTGCATATGATCAAATATATACACATAAGATTTAATGGTACTGGGTCCCAGGCACCTCCAATAGAATAAAGACGGCCCTGTCACAAAGAATGTACACTGTGTTTAAATTTTTAGGGTGATTGAATAAGACATACAGACTGCAGATAAATATGTTCCACTAAAATTTTTGTGAAAGAAAATCTTTGAGAGTAGGAATATCTTAAAATAAAAAAATTCTTCCTGTTACTTTGAACGTGGAGTGCACCAGTGGGTTGAGAATCACTATTCTATTAATTTTTTCTTCTTTATTAACAAAATGGCAGTGGCAAAACAATCTTTCAAGAATAAACTGTTGTGATTACACAGAAGAAAATTTCACAGGAAATTTGGAAGAGGATGTCACAGGGGATTAGGGATTAGGAAGAAGATAATAATGACATTTATTATTATTATTAGCCATATGGTACAAGGAGGCTTTTGCTACACCAGCCAAAAAAAAAAAATTCTGAATTACTCTGAGAGAGAGAGAGAGAGAGAAGCAGAAGGGAATCACCAAGGAAGAGAATAATGATGATATCCAGCTCAGGACCCTGGACTCACCAGATGTGAGCCCTTGGATTAAATATATCTGGTCAGTGGCTGCAGCAGAGACATGGGTTCTTACAAAGAGAGAAAAAGAGAACTGGGTTGAGGCCTTTGAGATATGGTTTTGGTGCAGGATGGGAAAAATTTAAATGGACTGAAAATTTTTCAAATGTAGATTTATTAAGACATATCCAAGAATAAAAGAAAATTCTAGGTAGAATAAGATCAACTAGACTCAAATGGGTGGGTCATGAGATTGAACATGGTGGTTTGCTTCTGGATGCCCCAAAGGAGACTGGAGAGAAAACGCCCTAGGCAGGAAGACAAAAAATACCTTCATTGGGACGTTGCTGAATGAAGCAGGATTTCAATTTTGAGGGACTAAAATAAACGGCACAGGAGAGACAGCTCACAAGACTCAATTACTGATGATGAACAAAAATTAGCTTTATTTAAATCATGATATTCAGTCATGGAAATTAAGGCCACCATAGCTGATGGTGCATAAGTGCACGCTCTTTAAGTGATCATGGTTCAAGCTCGCGTGAATGCTAAATGTAGCACTCTTATCTTTTGAACTCCTCTGACCCAGAATGTAAACAGAAAATTTAATGATCCCAACAGCGAACTGAAGGCATAATATCCACAAGGTAGTTGCCACTAATGGCAATGAATATTTTTTATGCAAAATTGCCATCCAATTAAAGTAAGAGCTTTACATTAAATAGAGTTACCAGATCTAGAATTCAAAAGCTGGATAAAATAGGAAAAAACTAGGCCATTTTTATAACGTGGACATTTTAAAAATTATATCTATTACTAAAAAATTACAATACATATTTATCGCTTCTACCAATCATTTTCAAATTATAAGTAACCAACAAAATACTATTCACAGTATTTGTTTCTATTTTAATTCGAATGTTGCCCATTGATTGCTAAATGAAAATACACGCTCTACGTTCCCATTGTGGGTAAACTAGAAAACTGAAAAATTTTAAAAGCTCGGAACGCTTGCATCGATTAAAATATTCAGCCAACTTTCTATGGGCTAATACGTTTAATTTAATTCATTTTATGATGAATGGGATGATTGTGGTCACAAGTGTAAAATACGCGAGGAAGTCTGGCAACTCATTAAGTGAGAATGATGTGGAATAACAAGCCCAATGTAACATTGGTCGTTTCATGGGGAAACGAAAAATGAAGTAAAGAAGCCAGCAGCATCCGGTGTTCCCAGGTGGTCACCCTCCCAAATACTAACCAGGCCCAACGCTGCTTAACTTCGGTGATCAGACGAGAACCGGTGTATTCAGCGTAGTCTGGCCGCTGGCCAATAGGTTATTTTGTGAATGTTTCCTATGTACTTTATTTATCATCATCTTAGCATATCTAAAATGAATATTTATTCATGTAATAAACAAAAATTTCAAAACAACCAATTTACATAAGATAACTGAAAAACTATCGTCCTCTTTAGCTGTTGAAATGCTATTCAGTTATGTGACGTCATTTCCGCAAGTGGAACAGACGCTTCGCCATAATGGCGAATACGTGTGGTCCACTCTAGTTCGGTTTGCGAAGCGCTTTAATTATTATTATTAGCCATATAGTGCAAGGAAGCCTGAGGCTTATACTGCACCAGCTAAAAAAAATTTCCGAGGTACCCTGAGAGAGTCAGGAGTAGAAGGGAATGACCAAGAAAGAGAAGAATGATGATATCCAGCTCAATTATGAAAGAAGCCACGTTCGTGACAATTTCTCTCCTTAATATTGCTAACGTATCGTTTCTTCTTTCGAGAAAAAAAAATCGATGTGATTGATAGTTGCTGTATAATAGTGGACGAAACTGAAACTGTTGTTCGCAGTTCCGTGACTGAATTGATTTTTGGAGAAAATTGGCAATGCCTTTTAGAATTCTATAAGTTTGCCATTTGTCTGTTATAACTGTCACATCAGTGTGCTTATAATGGGAAGCAAATGCTGTGACCCACCTTTTAATTAAGGGAATCAAGCCACAGAGTATATTACTTCTCTGTGAATGAAGCAAGGCATACTTTGTAATCGCCAAATTGTACTTTCCTTTTCCTACAATTGGTATTGCTCGTGCGGTACGATGTACAGTGGCGGACAAAAAAACTGCATCACCTTTAAAAAAGTAACATTTGTAGTGAAACGTATAAAGATATTGTTTGATTACAGTCATTTGTCGCAAAGCAAAGGTATTGCGTCAGATTGCATCAGAGTAATTGCAAGGTATTGCGTCAGATTACGCTTCTATTGTATCAGTAATTGCAAGGTATTGCATCAGCCGTTTCTATAAATACGGCGTTGTAAAGGCATACACGCTAGTTAGTATGCTGTTTTTTTTTTTGTTTTTTTTTTTTACGGAGGTGTAAGCATGGCTTCATATGTTCAGTTGACACCAAGAATAAAAAAGTGTAGCTGTTGCTCTGTCCCAGGAAGGTTTTCTTCGCGTGCTATCGCTGATAAAATAGGCTGTCATCAGTATCCCGGGTGCTGAAACCGGTGTTGTGAAAAGACCTGGATCAGGCCGTAAGAGAGTGACTACGCCTTACCAAGATCGATATTTGAAACGGTTATGCCTTCGTAATTGCCATGCTAGTGCTCCTGATCTAAAACTGAACTTCGAGATGGCCTCTGGTGTTGAAACAAGTGCACGAACTATCCAAAGACGGCTTTCGAAATGTGGTCGGCCCTTTGTTGACACAAGAAATGAGGAAGAAGCGATTTGCTTGGACTAAAACATGTTTCATAGACAAAAGGGACACCGTCATCTTTTATCGTTGTTGTATGGTACACCACCATACCAAATTTTCCCACGCTTCATTGCAAGCTGCACGGGTTACACCTCGTTTTCTATGTGTTCTGTTAATTTTGTTGAACACTGCAGTTGAAGGAAACTTGATTTTTGAAATATTTATGAAGTCATTACAAATTTCCCTAAAAGTGGACGCTAGGGATATTTTGATTATTATTAGTCATATGGTGCACGGAAGCCTGAGGCTTATGCTCCACCAGTCAAAAAAAAAAAAATTCTAAGTAGTTACCCCGAGAGAGAGAGACAAGTAGAAGGGAATCACCAAGGAAAGAGAAGAACGCTGATATCCAGCTCATGACCCTGGGTGTGTCAAGCCCATTGGCAGTGTCGTCACTGCCAAAACGTCAGTGATGTCAATCAATTTTATTTTAAATTGGTGACCGGGGAAGTGTGGGAAATTTGAATATTCTGCATGTTGCTAACTCTACTACGAGTGGATATCGCCTTGGTGTTTTTATTCAAAACTAACAACGAAAATTTAAAAAATCCTCCTGTCAGTAACAACCGTTGATGGCTGAAGATCACCTTGGAGAAAATATAACTTGGAACCAGAAAGAAATAACTTCAGCGCTTCAGGTTCCCACACTAAGAAAATATGTATGTGGAGCGCGCGACAAAAAATGTTCTCTTGGCATGAAACCTCGAGAAAGGATAAAATTTTTTTTTTTTAACCTTTTTTTTTTACCTCTAGCAAGAGACGTTTTGCGCATGCGCGCTGAACTGCCCCTCTGTCTTGTGCAACTATTGCTCTTGTGAAAGGGGTAGAAATTAAACAAATTAATACGCGAGTGTTTCGGTCACTTCTGCTTTTTAAAGCGCCAACATGTGTTTTCTCTGTCCGTCCACATGCAACAACTCGACTCCTAGTAGTAGTAATAATAATAAACGTCAGCTTACTATTATTAGTATGGTTTTAATTATAATAGTGGCATTAGTATTTTTATGGATTTATTTTTATTTATAGTAATAGTTTTCAATAGTAAAATATCCTATATTTTATTATTAATGCAATATGAATTTATTGTTTCGCCCCAACAAACGAGTGTCTAGAATGCTCAAGGATTATTAATTTAGGGATTAGTGTATTGGAAAGCGTGTGGAGCAAAGATAAACCCTAATGGGTTTAGGATCCTTTTCTCTGAACGGTTTTTTATCAGCACAGATTCGTTTTTATTTTTCCAATATTAATGACATTGGATAGGTTAGTTTTTTTTAACCACATTTAACCAAATTTCCTTTATTGGAAATACGCTTAAAGAAACTTATTCTTTAATAAGTGAACACGATTTGTTCTGAAATTACATCCCCCAAGTTTTTCACAATTCGCAGATAGATCCGGTTTCGAGAATTGCCAACTTGTTGCTGCAATGTTAAGGCACCCTTGTTGAAAACGGTGTGGGAAGCTACAGCCCCCCCCCCAATTATTGCTCAACATAACCAATTGAGATCTTAAATGCGAACCAGGTTTAATTCTGGGGTACATTAGCAGCATCCTAAAAAGCACAACTAAATTGCAATCCAGTCCTCACTAATCTAGTAATTGGCTTGATAATTATGGGGAAAGTATGACTGTCCAGTTCAGTGTCCCAATAAGGACCGTCACATGACAGATCGAGAGAGTCAGAAGTAAAAGGGAATCGCCAAGAAAGAGAAGAATGATGATATCCAGCTGAGGACCCAGACCCTGGGTCCTCAGCTGGATATCATCTGGTCTGGGTGGTCCTATTTAAAAAAACAGTACTTTTGTTGACATTTTGTGCATTAACAAAGAACAGTTCTCATTGTTAATGCACTCGAAATGGTCTGATGTACGGGCAAGAAGTATCAGTGGTTGTCTGGTGTTTATTTTTGCTACTCTAAAAAAATGCGTTTATATTCACTAATTTTTTTGTTCTCTCTTGCCGTTTCTTTTTCTTCATTTCAGCTCCGACATATTGTAATGTTACGTGACATGTACCTGTAATGTGCAGGCGAGGGAAGAAAGCAGTTAGAGGGAGGTGCCTTCACCTGCCAATCAGTACCTTCTTCCCCTCTCTCGCCTAAGTACCGATGCACCCCCATAAACTGGATTCTGACGTGTTGGACAGGCAACTTGTGTAATATAGACCAGCTAATATTCGTAAATTTTTTAGTTTATGCAATTCCTTGAAGAAAAATTAGACCGGACAAAAAAAATATTACTTCTTAATTGGTAGCCCACCACTTAGACACAGGACATTACCCATTCTTTTGAAACGCCATATTAGACAAATAAGATACGAAACTTAAGTTAGAAACCAGTGAGAGACTCTCGCAGTCAATAAATATACATAGACTAACTTCTGAGGAGTGGGATCTAAAACAAATATCCTATAAGTTCAAATTTAATAACAAAAACACCCCTCTCCTCCTCCATCCAGGAGCTCTACTAACAGAGATGGGTAATCGCGCACCGGTTAAACTGTTCTAATTCTAAATATTTTCAAATTCCCAAACTTAGTCAACACGAGGGAGCCGGAATTTTCCTGCTCTTTTTTTTCGCCTACTTAAAAACCTCCCTCCCCTCTTCGCGCTTTTGAAATACTGCAATGGCACGTGCCCGAGCGATATAAATACAGCCTCCGACACGTGTTCGCTTCCCCTTTGAAGATGGTATAAGTGAAGAGCCCTAGTTATTTCCCTTTATACTTTCTGTTATTAGCCATGGATTTAAGGTCAAAGCATTCTTCTGTCCTGTTACAAGGTTCATTTATAGAAGGGTGGGTAACATTTAAGCAGGTCTTACAATACTAATTCCATCCATTCTAATTATACTGTACCTGGATGCAGTCATTATGGGTACCCTTTCCTGACGAACTGAAAAATTAGCTCAGGTAAGAGATTTCTGACTCAATTTCTAAAATATCTATATTTATAATATTTTCTAAAAAACAATTCTGCGTGAGACCTTAGGACCAGGACACATCCTACGCAACAAAATATCAAAATGAGTTTGCATTTGTTCGATTCTGCGAATATTAGCGGGTCTCGATTACACAAGTTGTCTGTCCAATCTGTGGTATGAGGTTTCGAGACAACAGGATTGTATTTTTTTTTTAATGATGTCAATAAATTGGTTATGGTAGTGGTTCCCAATCTTTTGTCACTCAAAGCACACTAAGTAAAAAGACGAATAAGTGACGCAGTAATAGTACTCAAGTTACCAATCTCATATATCAAATGTTATTGTTATTTGAAATTGGTTTACTGCATATTTAAGTTTAGCAGAGTAGTCTTTCGAATCTCTCTTTTTCAATTAGTGTCGAATCCCTCTTTTTCAATTAGTGTTATGCAAATTGTTCTCCAGATTTGTCTGTGTATTTTAAGACGGTATGCGCCATTTTGAATATAAAATACCCAATAAGCACATTCGGTTGTTTTCTGGTACTGGTTAAGCGTTTGTTGATAATAAGCTTCACCCCCTGTAATACATAAAGAGCTTGGTAATCCTTTACATTAACTTACAAGTCACCGCCTGTGGTGAATATTATTGAGGAGCAGTTCCAACGTGTCACCGAACCTGTAATTTTGATGGACCATGCGCGGCGCTTGCTTTATTTGATCCCACAGAATTTAAAAATAAAATAAGATCTTTCAATAATGTTGTTTACTTTTAATCTCTTTTCAGAAAAAATTTAAAATAATTTTCTACATTCTCACAAATAATAATGAAATCTAAACTTTCAGTAACTGCCATCACTTGAAAATATGAGAAGGAAAAAATTTAAACTTTAAGAAAACAATTAACTATTTTTATTTTATCTTTACTGTTAATTAAATTCTATTTGACACAATCTAATTAACAACAAGGTGCCGTGGTCAAGCGCTCGGATGCATAAGACACGTGCCTTGAGGGACCCTGGTTCGAGCCCGTGACTGCTGAATACTGTGCTGTTCCTTATATTCTCGTCCCGGAGTATAAGCAGAATTTTTGGTACAACTACAGAACACGGTGCCCCTTTGAAAATCACCTCGAGAAGAAGAGGGGGAAAGCAGTGACGTACGGTGTGTAACTCCGCCCACTCACTGCGTTCCCCCCTCTTCCCGACAACTGCACGTGGCGAATTCACGCGACATAACAGTATGGCGTAGCTGAAAAACAACGAAATTAAGGGCAATAAAGCAATTTTTTTTTTCGGAGCAGCAACCAAAATAATTATACGTAAAAAATAACACTAATTTCTTTTTCGAAACGAAAAAAAAAAATGAGACGCAGTAAACGACCAATTTTCGGCAGATAACTGCCGAAGTCCCGTAAAAAGGTAACCTAAAAACCTAACCATTTTTCATTAAACACAAACGAAAGACAATTAAAAACGTAACTCCCATTATATATATTTTTTTTTTTTTTCGTCCAACGGCTTTTTGCTTGAATCCTTCCCGAAGTCGCGTAAAAACCTAACATTTTTTTTTGCTAAACAGAAACAAAAGTCAATTAACACGTGCAACGAACAATAAAATTGCTCTTTGCATAAATACAAAACGGAAACTTTTTTTTTTTTTTTTTGGAAAAGAACGCAACGGACACAATATTAGGTTAATGATACGTGAAAATAACACAGAAATACAAATCAAACTAAACTCACCTGATCAGTCCTGGCCTGTAGGCTTATATACCTCCCGAACCCCCTGCAGGAAATCCATCGTCCGATTTTCGCTGCCAGAGTGCATACGCCGCCACATATATTCTCCGAGGTTACTAGTCGAACTGACCATCCACTGTTCTAGATGGCAGTTGCCGTTTAATGGCACTCCACGTTCCCCTGATACTGTTGGTGTTTGCTCCAGTTTCAGGGTCTATAAAATGAAGCGAGTGGTTTACTGCAATATGCTTAAAACCTTCATCCTCCAGACAATCATAAGATTTTCAGCAGTCCGAAACAATAGTTGTTCCGGGCAAAATGGAAGTCTTAATGATGTCAAGGAGGACTTTACTCCTATTTTCAACAACCCTGAAAAAACATCAATCCCACCAAACACCCAGTGCCCATTTACTCTTTTTCCTCTATTATACTTCCTCTTGCTAAACTTGTTCTCATCAATTTCAATCACAACACCCTCGCTGCCTATCATACTCCTTCCGCTCAAGCACAACTTCACACACCTCTCGACAAAAACTGCGCCAGTCACTCGCTGTGGTTTGACTTACACCCATCTCACTCAAAACATATTCACATGGTACCTTCTCCGCCCAATAATGGGTGAGAAGGACCTCAATCATTCTTAATTTACTTTCAGCAAACCACGATCCCTTTCGTACAGACCTTTTTAACGTGATGAGAATTGGCCCCTTTTCTTTCTGCACACCCACTCAAATCCATCCCTAATGTCCTTTCGCTCGGCCAATCTCATCAGACATCCACAGCCTTACATTCGTCCCTTTCCAAACCATGCAACATTCTCGCACTCAGTCGTTCCATTGGGAATAAACAGAAAAAAAAAAAAAAAACAAGAGAATGCAACGGCAGCACACAGCAGCAAAAAACAAAGAAACAAGTTTACCCGCAGGATGGAACGGGATAAGGACAAACTCAGAACCACGAGGCAATAACCAGAAAACCAACAATTAGCAGCTGAGCACCGTACGCAACAGAAACCAGCATTCAAAAGAAAGAACACGCAACGAATTTCGCATTTAGCGCTCCAGTGACGTCCGCGTGAAACGAAGAGGGATGCAGTCAGTAGGCGGGGTCAAAACCTGACAATCACTGCTTTCCCCCGTTCTGACAGCCAATTACAAGGGGGCACCGTATATTGGAGTAAGGCCGGATTTTTTTTGTCAACAGGTACAATCATTAAAAAGCATCAATTGCGTAATACTTACTTATCATAATCATTTCGGCGTCGGGGGGGGGGAGTACAACCTGCTGACCCTACCCTGGTTCCAAACACTGCTACAAGGAACTAAGGCTCTGACCCTGAACGCCTGTAGGTAGTCAGACTTCCTTGACCAATAATAATCGCCAGACAACAACCAACAATGTACCTGGTACAAGTATTTGTCGCTGGGTGGGAAAAAAAAGAATAACTTATGTAAATACCACAATGACGTACTGGATACTATGATCGTTGCCATTGGAGAAATGAATGGACAATATGGCAGATGCACAAAACACTTTCTCTGTTAAAGCAGTGAGCATACGAAAAAGCTTTATTTTTTTTTTTGTTATCAGTTTACTAAATATATAACTCATGAATTGTTACCATTTGTTTATTGTATTAATGACAGCAGAAATGTGAAATACGTTTTTATATTTCCACTGGATTTTTTTTTTATTAAAACCTTGAGGGAAATAAGTAAATTAATTCAGAAAAAATGATAACTTTTTATCAGATAATAAATATCAGATAAAAATCTGATATTTATTAAGTCACAGAAGATCCATGAATGCATCAGTTTGACGTACCACATTTCAATAGTTGATTGAAATTATTTTGGGAGTGAGGCTTGGTTTGGCATAATAACCACCCAATGCAACTGGTATAGGTACTTGTACCGGTTGTTCTTATAACAACAGGTACTTTTATTTGATTTCTTGGTTTTTTTTTTTTTTTTTAACTATTGCTTGTAATTTGTAAAATTGTTACACATTAGTGACATCGATCCTTAGTATTCCAATCATAGATTTTATTTTTTTTCACTAAAATATTATATAGGTACTTCACTTTATTATGAATGAAAATTAAATGTATCCTCTTTTCTCCTGAATACCAGTCATCTTTAGTCTCTTAGGATTGAGCTCTTTGTAACAATTTTAGCGTAATTAGGTAAAAAGCACGTGGCAAAAGAGTTAATTAATTACAAACATTAATATGTATCTAAAACTTTCACTTTTCCTTTAATTTTAAGTCTACTCTGCCTGAGATGGAATACCAGGGAAAGGTTGAATATCTTTATTATTTGGCGATAAAACAGTTTTATTTTATGTTTGGATTGGTAAGGTTAGTCTTCACTGAGCAGATATTTTCTAATCCCTGGTCACTTTGTGCTTCGCCAGTCAGTTTGACGTAAATACAGTTAATTTTCCATCGATGTGAATTAATCGTTTTGATGTCGATTAATTCCATTCAGTGAGTTTCGTTAAGCAATGTTGTAATTTCAAATAAATTCTCACAAATATATTGGTAATATGGCTGGCTATCGTTCGACTCAAATATTCTTGAATTTTGATTTGGAAATAAAGTATTTTCTTCTATTCTTAGGAGTTTGTCTAAATCTTCTTTGAAGGGAAGAGAAAACTGGAATTCGCGCAGGAACAATAGCGAGAACAGGTGAGGCAAGCCCATGCCTCATCATACAAAAGAAGGGGGCGGTGGGGAAGGGGTAAGCCTGTTTCCTCCCCGCCACGGATATGGAATAAAAGCGATTACGGCTAGGAGTGCCCTATTCAGATTGCCAAATGGCGTTTAGCAGCAGAACTGCGGTTTGGTGGTCTCGGTCAGTAGGAGTGGGGTCACTTTGAACCAAACTGATCAGGGGGAGGCGGTATGTCAAGCCTCCCTCTCCCCACCCAGCCGTTGGGCGGCGCTGCCATAGAAACATTTTGAACCGATTTTGTCAGCGGGTGGTCTTCCACCCTCCCTCTCCACACCTTTGCCGCCAGGTAGCGCTGCCACCGAAACACTTTGAACAAAATTGACCAGGGAAGTATTCCACCCTCTCCCTTCACACCCCCGCCACTAGGCAGCGGCACCTTGTTAAAACATGTATAGTGTAACATGTCTTATGACGTCATAACCCTTTGTACTAATTCAAAGAGAATTTTGTTCCCCCATGCATTTGAAGGTGATTTTTAAATTTTGCTGCTGGATGGCAACAGATGTATATTTTTAACCAATGGTATTTTTAAGTATGTACTCACCAATATTTGTAACCAATTGTACTTTTTAAAGTATTCATGAACAAATCAACAGTATTATCTGAACATAGAAAGTATTATTCATAACCAATATTTTAAACATGTTATTTTTAGGCAATAAATTAATTAGTGCTATTTATTAGAAACGGAAATTGTAATGACACCAACCCCACGGCTAAAGGCAACTGAAATGCTATAATTATCATTTGGGAGTTTAACCAATCATAAACCAGCTTTGCACGATTACAAACAAAAATTTAAGTGATATCCACAATATTTTTTCAAAAATGTTTCCAACATTTGTGCGAAACGTAATCTGTATACTAATATGTCCATAAGCCTGAAAACGCAAGATAGGTCTTTGAGTTATGTTTTCTGTTTGTTCTGTTTTTCTCAGAACTCTGAGAAAAAACCCCAAAACAGCAGTGCCATAAACCTCCGTTTACATCATAATCCTTTGGTTTAATTCCAGGAACACAATTCCCAATTAAACAACATATTTTTTACATAATTGTAACATGTCTCTGTAGTCAATAAAAAATTTCATGTCTATATGAACGCAATAATAATTATTGTGATCCTGCGATTGTGTTTTTCCCAAAACACTAAGACGTTAGTATGAACTTATTTTCTCTCTCAATAATAGTACTAAGGCACACATAAAATTCGCAAAAGAATAAAAAAACTTATTTCTCTATCAATAATAATGTTAAGGAACCACAAAGACACAGATAAGTTACAAAAGAATATTCTATTTTATTCTTAAAAAACTAAAGAAAGATACAAAATACAACTAAAGATTCCCTAACCTAAATAAATTAAGCTACTGTAACCACCATCTGTTGTTAAAGCATCGTTACTCCGATCGTGCCAGTTGATGGGCACGGTGGAAGCACCGGACTTGGAAAAACCGCTCTCGTCAATGGCATAGGGATTCCGAGGACCACCAACATTTACATTGTCTTCTTCATACTCCCTGACAATAATTATGTCCGGTGAATGAACCTCACGATCAACGTATGCCGATCCTATTGACACTTCCGATGCCGACCGTGAGGAGTTGGATGCGGATATATCACCATCCTATGAAAGATGCAAACTTGCAGAGGTTGAAAATTTCATAGACACTTCCCATGAACAGAGGCTATCATCCAGCGATAGAGATGAATTGGTGTAATCGATACAGGACAGCCCCGTACTAATGGGAGTTGAGCTCCGTGTTTTTGGAAAATATGTCGAGGCATTCCAGTCAAAGACCTCATAATGGTTAACAACATCCGAAAGGTCTGTCGTCGCAGGAATCCAAGGGAGTTGAACTCTGTATTTTCGGAAAATATGTCGAGGCGTTCCAGTCAAAGGTCTCACAACAGTCAGCAACTTCCCAAAGGTCTACGTCGTTGCAGGAAACCCACGGGTCACAACACTCTGAACTTTTATCATAACAGACACCTGACCCTGAACACATGCACAAACTGTACCTACACAACATTGTAAGGACGGAAAAAACGTGAGAGTAGTATGAACAATTAAACACTAAACTAGCCCTTTTAAACTCAAACAGGTTCAAATGTTAACCCAATACAACCAATCAGATTGGTAGGGAAAGCTGAAAAATTTAACCAATGAGATGCGTTCATGAACGTGAGTACACGCCCGCGTGTACGTACGTACCGGAATCATCGTATATATTACTGTTGCTAAAAACAACTTATTAGTTAACGTGCTCCTTTTTACATAATTTGTTAACACACATTTTGTTGGATCTGTGAACTGCAAAGATTTACAACATATTTTTCCGATATAATTTAAAACTTCATAAATGAACGTTCTGTTATGGTAATAGAAATGAGAAAATACAGAGATATATATACCTAAAAAAATTTACAGATTTTCTAATTTTCACAACCTATTTGTAGGTGTCAAATGTATATTTTAGCTGTTAGGGGATAGCACAGCTTGGAACTTCACAAAGTTTACGAAAGATAGCCTTTGTTTGTCCATAATATCTTCACTGAAAATGGGGAAGTTTGAGAAAAATCACGTCACCTTTAGATATTTTGCGTGTCCAACCGGAAAAAATTTGTCCCGTTATATTATTTTCAATTGTTAGAATTTGTACGAAATCTAACTTTTTGTGGCAGTTTCTCTTTCGAGATAGAGAAATTGTCCTTAAACGATTTCGCCCACCTTTCAATCCAACCCTCAGGTTTTTTATTCATTTCAACTCAAAAAAATTACGAAAAACGACTGTAAAACGGTTCGCAACCGACTCGTCTGAATTATTGAAATTATGAAAAATAAATATCATAAAGCTACATTGACTGGTAGTTTAAAATCAACACTTGTTGACAAGCTGATGGAAGGGAAAAAATAACATTGAATCTCAGCAACTGCGAATGGATCCAAAACAGTTAAGAGCTGAGATTTTTAATAAATTTTCAGTTATCCATCAACACTTTGTAACCTTTTCAAAACAAAACAAACTTAAAATTCTTAATTTTAAGCATTTTCCGTGTACTATAAGATAAATTTGAACCTGAACAGCTCATTCAAATCATAAAAAACATCCCCAAATAGCGTAAAACTCCAACAAGTACAGCCAAACCTTGGAAAATTTAAGAAAAATTATGTAAAAAATCTTAACTGTTTTTCAACATTTTTATTTAAGATTGAGACCCCCCACCCACACAAGAGGATTACGGTGTCACAGCAGATTAAAGCCTCATGATTCAAAAATACATAAGAGTGTCATCACCAACTCAAGGGGATTAATAATGATTATAACGTTCTTGGGTTGTTTTCTCAGAATTCCAATAAGCTTACACATTAACATGAAAAAACAACGGAAACTGTGTACAAGTAATTAATGGACCCTTTAAAATTAAGAGAAAATGATCAGAAAGAGAGAAAATAATCGGCTTTTTCCAATGTACCCAAGGGGTGTGTTTGTGAGATTTTTAATTAAAATTTGCTTACACATCACAACATTTTTGTTCTGTCAAAACGTGAAATTCATTCATTCATCACAGTAAAATCAGGGTGGAAACACACAAAACACTGTCAAGAGACAGAAATATAAGAAAATTTAAGTAAAAACATCTTAAATAATACAGGTTCAACATTTATTCAACCCTCGGACCCCAGCCACAACTTCACAGGTTCTTAATAACCCCCCTCAAAACGATTATGGTGTTAAGACGCACCTAAGGTTAAAAAAATATTAACCATTATCATTGAAATAATCACATTTTAGATCTTTTGTGTTTCCAGGAATTCCATCATCCCTCAATTTCAAAAATTACACATTTGGAATCAAGGGAACATATTAGAATTTTCATATGCACACACTCATACAAAAGATGAGCAAAAGTAATTTGAGACAAAAATCTTGATTTAACAAAGCTAGACAAAAACAACATACTAGATGAGGGAAAAACACCATACATGTGTTCATACAATTCTAAACTACCATAATTAAAGTGCATGTTATAATAAGAAAAACCAGCAGGTCTTACAATAGGAAAACTCACCACAATTTTCCAGAAACAAGTAATTTTGAATCTCAAAGCAAACAAGAGTTCTGAAACCATTGTAATAGCAGTAATAATCACCGCTGTTACAATCATCCTTATTCGTGTATCAGCACATACCGTGTTTATTATATAATTCGTCATTTACCAATGTAACGCCTTACTTTATATTTAAAAAAGGAAAAATTCGAAGCAAACACATAAAAATTTAAGATAATTTTAACTGGAAGCGTATACATTTGAATCGTCACACTTTAATTTCATTATTTCGACTGAAAATAGCAGATTTCTGCCGAAGGCAATTAGGCTAACACACTGTGCATGCTTTTCACATTCACATTGAACCAAAATAAACCTGAAAAATAAAAAAACAGCTGCAGATCACCGGCAATCTTACACACGCTAAGACCGAACAACACCAACCTAAGTCAAAGATTTCACTAAATCAAAACGTTTGATTTAGTGAAAAGCGACAAGCTTAAGATTTTTCATTTAACCCTGATCACTGTGGGACCACTAAAAAAGCTATTTTATTAAATAAAATAAAATAGCTCGTTTGTGCTGGTTGGTATATTTTTAAAAGAATTTTAAATGAGAAGACTATTTTATTTTAAACATGTTATTTTTAGGCCAATAAATTAATTAGTGCTATTCATGAACAAATCAATGGTATTATTTGAACATAATTAAAGTATTCGTGACCAATATTTTTAACCAATGGTATTTTGTCAGTTGAAAGTGATTTTAAATATAACTTTTAAGGAAAACACAGAATTATAATGAACCAAGTCTTTTTATTGAACACTGTTAACAAAATTATTTACAAAGGAATCATAATTCTGATAAAATCTTGACACAGCTCTTTTAAGGACATTCCACAATTCTCCCATTATGAAAAGTATTATAAAGGTAAGTACTGTATCTTCTGTTCCAGGGTTAGTGTTGTTTTACCTGCAATAAAGAGAACATGTTAGAAGATTATTATAATCCTACTGTGGTGGGGAAATCCATCGTCCGATTTTCGCTGCCAGAGTGCATACGCCCCAACATATATTCTCCGAGGTACGAGTCGAACTGACCATCCACTGTTCTAGATGGCAGTTGCCGTTTAATGGCACTCCACGTTCCCTCCATACTGTTGGTGTTTGCTCCAGTTCAGGGTCGGTAAAATGAAGCGAGTGGTTTACTGCAATATGCTTAAAACCTTCATCCTCCAGACAATCATAAGACTTCCAGCAGTCCGAAACAATAGTTGTTCCGGGCAAAATGGAAGTCTTAATGATGTCAAGGAGGACTTTACTCCTATTTTCAACAACCCTGAAAAAACACCGTGATGTGCCTCGTTCAATCCCACCAAACACCCAGTGCCCATTTACTCTTTTTCCTCTATTATACTTCCTCTTGCCAAACTTGCTCTCATCAATTTCAACCACAACGCCCTCACCGCCTATAATACTCCTTTCGCTCAAGCACAGCTGCACACACACCTCTCGACAAAAACTGCGCCAGTCACTCACCGTGGTTTGACTTACACCCATCTCACTCAAAACATATTCACATGGTACCTTCTCTGCCCAATAATGGGTGACAAGAAGGACCTCAATCATTCTTAATTTACTTTCAGCAAACCACGATCCCTTTCGTACAGACCTTTTAACGTGATGAGAATTGGCCCCTTTTCTTTCTGCACACCCACTCAAATCCATCCCTAATGTCCTTTCGCTCGGCCAATCTCATCACACATCCACAGCCTTACATCCGTCCCTTTCCAAACCATGCAACATTCTCGCACTCACTTGCTCCATTGGAACTAAACAGGAAAAAAAAAAAAAAGAAACAAAGAAATAAAAAAAAAAAAACAAGAAAATGTGACGGCAGCACACAGCAGCAAAAAACAAAGAAACAAGTTTACCCGCAGGATGGAACGGGATAAGGACAAACTCAGAACCACGAGGCAATAACCAGAAAACCAACAATTAGCAGCTCAGCACCGTACGCAACAGAAACCAGCATTCAAAAGAAAGAACACGCAACGAACTTCGCATTTAGCGCTCCAGTGACGTCCGCGTGAAACGAAGAGGTGGATTCAGTCAGTAGGCGGGGTCGAAACCTGTCAATCACTGCTTTCCCCCATTCTGACAGCCAATTACAAGGGGGCACCGTATATTGGAGTAAGGGCGGATTTTTTTGTCAGCAGGTACAATCATTAAAAAGCATCAATTGCGTAATGCTGACTTATCATAATCATTTCGGCGTCGGGGGGGGGAGTACAACCTGCTGACCCTACCCTGGTTCCAAACATTGCTACAAGGAACTAGGCCCTGACCCTGAACACCTATAGGTAGTCAGACTTCCTTGACCAATAATAATCGTCAGACAACAACCACCAATGTACCTGGTACAAGTATTTGTCGCTGGGTGGGCAAAAAAAAAAGAATAATAACTTACGTAAATACCACAATGACGTACTGGATACTATGATCGTTGCCATTGGAGAAATGAATGGACAATATGGCAGATACACAAAACACTTTCTCAGTTAAAGCAGTGAGCATCCGAAAAAGCTTTTTATTATTTTTTTTTTTTGTTATCAGTTTACTAAATATATAACTCATGAATTGTTACTATTTGTTTATTGTATTAATGACAGTAGAAATGTGAAATACATTTTTATATTTCCACTGGATTTTTTTTTTTTTTTTATTAAAACCTTGAGGGAAATAAGTAAATTTAGAAAAAATGATAACTTTTTATCAGATAAAAATCTGATATTTATTAAGTCACAGAAGATCCATGAATGCATCAGTTTGACGTACCACATTTCAATGGTTGATTGAAATTATTTTGGGAGTGAGGCTTGGTTTGGCATAATAACCACCCAATGCAACTGGTATAGGTACTTGTACCAGTTAAAAGTATCGGTTGTTCTTGTAACAACAGGTACTTTTATTTTATTTCTTGGTTTTTTTTTTTTTTTTTTTTAACTATTGCTTGTAACTTGTAAAATTGTTACACATTAGTGACATCGATCCTTAGTATTCCAATCATAGATTTTACTTTTTTTTTTTTTCACTGAAATATTATATAGGTACTTCACTTTATTATGAATGCAAATTAAATGTATCCTTTTTTCTCCTGAATACCAGTCATCTTTAGTCTCTTAGGATTCAGTTCTTTGTAACAATTTTAGCGTAATTAGGTAAAAAGCACGTGGCAAAAGAATTAATTAATTACAAACATTAATATATATCTAAAACTTTCACTTTTCCTTTAATTTTAAGTCTACTCTGCCTGAGATGGAATACCACGGAAAGGTTGAATATCTTTATTTGGTGATAAAACAGTTTTATTTTATTTAAGTTTGGATTGGTAAGGTTGGTCTTCACTTTCACCGAGCAGACATTTTCTAATCCCTGGCCACTTTGTGCTTCGCCAGTCAGTTTGACGTAAATACAGTTGATTTGCCATCGATGTGAATTAATCGTTTTGATGTCGATTAATTCCATTCAGTGAGTTTCGTTAACCAATGTTGTAATTTCAAATAAATTCTCACAAATATATTGGTAATATGGCTGGCTGTGGTTCGACTCAAATATTCTTGAATTTTGATTTGGAAATAAAGTATTTTCTTCTATTCTTAGGAGTTTGTCTAAATCTTCTTTCAAGGGAAGAGAAAACTGGAATTCGCGCAGGAACAATAGCGAGAACAGGTGAGGCAAGCCCATGCGTCACCATACGAAAGAAGGGGGCGGTGGGGAAGGGGTAAGACTGTTTCCTCCCCCGCCAGGGATATGGAATAAAAGCGATTACGGCTAGGGATGCCCTATTCAGATTGCCAAATGGCGTTTAGCAGCAGAGCTGCGGTTTGGTGGTCTCGGTCAGTAGGAGTGGGGTCACTTTGAACCAAACTGACCAGGGGGGCGGTTTGTCAATTTTGTAAATAGTTTTCCCACTCACCTAGTTTTATTAGTTCACATTTTGTCTTTCCAGTGAGCGAAATTTTTACACCATACACAGCTGAACGAGAATGGTTCTCATTTGAAATTGTATGTTACCCAGAGCCACAATCCTTGACACGTTGTCTTCCTTTTGCTGAGAATATTTTATCAATTCTGGACATTTCTTCTCCACTTTGATAACTACAACACAAGAATCTGAATGGAGGGTTGAAAAATTCACAAAACCAACACGAGCAATCCATTTGAAGATACAGAAATTGTAATGACACCAACCCCACGGCTAAAAGCAACTGAAATGCTATTATTATCACGTGGGAGTTTAACCAATCATAAACCAGCTTTGCACGATAACAAGCAAAAATTTAAGTGATATCCACAATATTTTTTTCAAAAATGTTTCCATCATTTGTGTGAAACGTAATCTGTATACTAATATGTCCATAAGCCTGAAAACGCAAGATAGGTCTTTGAGTTATGTTTTCTGTTTGTTCTGTTTTTCTCAGAACTCTGAGAAAAAACCTGAAAACAGCAGTGACATAAACCTCCGTTTACGTCATAATCCATTGGTTTAATTCCCAATTAAACAACATATTTTTTACATAATTGTAACATGTCTCTGTAGCCAATAAAAAATAATTGCATGTCTATATGAACGCAACAATAATTATTGTGATCCTGCGATTGTGTTTTTCCCAAAACACTAAGACGTTAGTATCTATTATCAATAGTTTAACAATTAAAACTTATTTTCTCTCTCAATAATAGTACTAAGACACAGATAAAATTCGCAAAAGAATAAAAACTTATTTCTCTATCAATAATAATGTTAAGGAACCACAAAGATACAGATAAAAGTTACAAAAGAATATTCAATTTTATTCTTAAAAAAAACTAAAGAAAGATACAAAATACTTACAACTAAAGATTCCCTAATCTAAATAAATCAAGCTACTGCAACCACCATCTGTTGTTAAAGCATCGTTACTCCGATCGTGCCAGTTGATGGGCACGGTGGAAGCACCGGACGTGGAAAAACCGCTCTCGTCAATGGCATAGGGATTCCGAGGACCACCAACATTTACATTGTCTTCTTCATACTCCCTGACAATAATTATGTCCGGTGAATGAACCTCACGATCAACGTATGCCGATCCTATTGACACTTCCGATGCCAACTGTGAGGAGTTGGATGCGGATATATCACCATCCTATGAAAGATGCAAATTTGCAGAGGTTGAAAATTTCATAGACACTTCCCATGAACAGAGGCTATCATCCAGCGATAGAGATGAATTGGTGTAATCGATACAGGACTGCCCCGTACTAATGGGAGTTGAGCTCCATGTTTTTGGAAAATATGTCGAGGCATTCCAGTCAAAGACCTCATAACGGTTAGCAACGTCCGAAAGGTCTATGTCGTTGCAGGAATCCAAGGGAGTTGAACTCTGTATTTTCGGAAAATATGTCGAGGCGTTCCAGTCAAAGGTCTCACAACAGTCAGCAACTTCCCAAAGGTCTACGTCGTTGCAGGAAACCCACGGGTCACAACACTCTGAACTTTTATCATAACAGACACCTGACCCTGAACACATGCACAAACTGTACCTACACAACATTGTAAGAACGGAAAAAACGTGATAGTAGCATGAAGAAATAAACACAAAACTAGCCCTTTTAAACTCAAACAGGTTCAAATGTTAACCCAATACAACCAATCAGATTGGTAGGGAAAGCTGAAAAATTTAACCAATGAGATGCGTTCATGAGTACACGGCCGCGTGTACGTACGTACCGGAACCATCGTATATAATACTGTTGCTAAAAACAACTTATTAGTTAACGTGCTCCTTTTTACATAATTTGTTAACACAACATTTTGTTGGATCTGTGAACTGCAAAGATTTACAACATATTTTTCTGATATAATTTAAAATTTCATAAATGAACGTTCTGTTATGGTAATAGAAATGAGAAAATACAGATATATATATATATATATATATATATATATATATAGTGGATATGACAAATAGTTAAGTTATAAACGTAAGATAATTAATTATAATGGTGATACAATCAGTGAAAACCTTAACAAGGGAGAGAAGAGCTGATTAATGCCATCAATGTCTAGATAAAACATTACATCAGTCTTAATATCTATAAAGTCCTTTGCAATGTGTCTCCCCTATCCTTACTACAATTGGCTTGACATAGTTATTTAGTAATTATCCTTATATATATATGTTTCATTTTTGCTTATAACAATTATGTTTCCCTACCAGGTTATTACCATGGACCAGAGACAGCTATGACAGCTATCACAGCCATTAGTTACCACCTGCTCATTCACACTATGTTCATATATATATATATATATATATATATATATATATATACACCTAAAAATTAACAGATTTTCTCATTTTCACAACCTATTTGTAGGTGTCAAATGTATATTTTAGCCGTTAGGGGATAGCACAGCTTGGAACTTCACAAAGTTTACGAAAGATAGCCTTTGTTTGTCCATAAGATCTTCACTGAAAATGGGGAAGTTTGAGAAAAATCACATGTCACCTTTAGATATTTTGCGTGTCCAACCGGAAAAAACTTGTCCCGTTATATTATTTTCAATTGCTAGAATTTGTACGAAATCGAACTTTTTGTGGCAGTTTCTCTTTCGAGATAGAGAAATTGTCCTTAAACGATTTCGCACACCTTTCAATCCAACCCTCAGGTTTTTTATACATTCCAACTCAAAAAAATTACGCAAAACGACTGTAAAACGGTTCGCAACCGACTCGTCTGAATTATTGAAATTATGAAAAATAAATATCATAAAGCTACATTGACTGGTAGTTTAAAATCAACACTTGTTGACAAGCTGATGGAGGGGAAAAAATAACATTCAATCTGAGCAACTGCGAATGGATCCAACACAGTTAAGAGCTGAGATTTTTAATAAATTTTCAGTTATCCATCAACACTTTATAACCTTTTCAAAAGAAACGTAAAAAAAATCAACTTAAAATTCTTAATTTTAAGCATTTTCCGTGTACTATAAGATAAATCTGAACAGCTCATTCAAATCATAAAAAACATCCCCAAATAGCGTAAAACTCCAACAAATACAGCCAAATCTCGGAAAATCTAAGAACAATTATGTAAAAAATCTTAATAACATGTTTTTCAACATTGATTTAAGATTGAGACCCCCCCCACCCACACAAGAGGATTACGGTGTCACAGCAGATTAAAGCCTCATGATTCAAAAATACATGAGTGTCATCACCAACTCAAGGGGATTAATAATGATTATAACGTTCTTGGGTTGTTTTCTCAGAATTCCAATAAGCTTACACATTAACATGAAAAAACAATGGAAACTGTGTACAAGTAATTAATGGACCCTTTAAAATTAGAGAAAATGATCAGAAAGAGAAAATAATCGGCTTTTTCCCATGTACCCAAGGGATGTGTTTCTGAGATTTTTAATTAAAATTTGCTTACACATCACAACATTTTTGTGCTGTCAAAACGTGAAATTCATTCATCACAGTAAAATCAGGGTGGAAACACACAAAACACTGTCAAGAGACAGAAATATAAGAAAATTAAGTAAAAACATCTTAAATAATACAGGTTCAACATTTATTCAACCCTCAGACCCCAGCCACAACTTCACAGGTTCTTAATAACCCCCCTCAAAACGATTATGGTGTTAAGACGCACCTAAGGTTAAAAAAATATTAACCATTATCATTGAAATAATCACATTTTAGATCTTGTGTTTCCAGGAATTCCATCATCCCTCAAAATTTCAAAAATTACACATTTGGAATCAAGGGAACATATTAGAATTAGTGAAAAATAATAGGGTTTTTTCAAATAAAAAAGCGTTTTATTTTTCTTATTTACAATCAATAGTTGAAAATTTGCATGTGTGAGACATGTAGGCAAATAACTTTGCTGGTTTTTACCTAGGAAAACTCACAACAATTTCCAGAAACATAAGTAATTTTGAATCTCAAAGCAAACAAGAGTTCCAAAACCATGGTAATAGCAGAAATAATCACCACCATTACAATCATCCTTATTGATGTATCAGCAGATACCGTGTTTATTATATAATTCGTCATTTACCAATGTAACGCCTTACTTTATATTTGAAAAATGTAAAATTCGAAGCAAACACATGAAAATTTAAGATAATTTTAACTGGAAGCGTATACATTTGAATCGTCACACTTTTTAATTTCATTATTTCGACTGAAAATAGCCGATTTCTGCCGAAGGCAATTAGGCTAACACACACACTGCATGCTTTTCACATTCACATTGAACCAAAATAAACCTGAAAAAAAAAAACAGCTGCAGATCACCGGCTATTTTACACACGCTAAGACCAAACAACACCAACCTAAGTCAAAGATTTCACTAAATCAAAACGTTTGATTTAGTGAAAAGATGGGGTGCATAAGGAACAAACTTAAAACGGGAAAATTACACCCACTAACAATGCTCCTTTGCGACAAGCTTAAGAATTTTCATTTAACCCTAATCACTGTGGGACCAAAAAAAAGCTTATTTTATTAAATAAAATAAAATAGCTCGTTTGTGCTGATTGGTATATTTTTAAAAGAATTTTAAATGAGGACTATTTTAAACATGTTATTTTTAGGCAATAAATTAATTAGTGCTATTCATGAACAAATTAATGGTATTATTTTGAACATAATTAAAGTATTCGTGACCAATATTTATAACCAATGGTATTTTGTCAGTTGAAAGTGATTTTAAATATAACTTTTAAGGAAGACACAGAATTATAATGAACGAATTCTTTTATTGAACACTGTTAACAAAATTATTTACAAAGGAATCATAATTCTGATAAAATCTTGACACAGCTCTCTTTTCAAGGACAGTCCACAATTCTCCCATTATGAAAAGTACTATAAAGGTAAGTATCTTCTGTTGCAGGGTTAGTGTTGTTTTACCTGCAATAAAGAGAACATGTTAGAAGATTATTATAATCCTACTGTGGTGGGGAAATCCATCGTCCGATTTTCGCTGCCAGAGTGCATACGCCCCCACATATATTCTCCGAGGTACGAGTCGAACTGACCATCCACTGTTCTAGATGGCAGTTGCCGTTTAATGGCACTCCACGTTCCCTCCATACTGTTGGTGTTTGCTCCAGTTCAGGGTCGGTAAAATGAAGCGAGTGGTTTACTGCAATATGCTTAAAACCTTCATCCTCCAGACAATCATAAGACTTCCAGCAGTCCGAAACAATAGTTGTTCCGGACAAAATGGAAGTCTTAATGATGTCAAGGAGAACTTTACTCCTATTTTCGACAACCCTGAAAAAACACCGTGATGTGCCTCGTTCAATCCGACCAAACACCCAGTGCCCGTTTACTCTTTTTCCTCTATTATACTTCCTCTTGCCAAACTTGCTCGCATCAATTTCAACCACAACACCCTCGCCGCCTATCATACTCCTTTCGCTCAAGCACAGCTGCACACACACACACACACCTCTCGACAAAAACTGCGCCAGTCACTCACTGTGGTTTGACTTACACCCATCTCACTCATAACATTCACATGGTACCTTCTCCGCCCAATAATGGATGAGAAGGACCTCAATCATTCTTAATTTACTTTCAGCAAACCACGATCCCTTTCGTACAGACCTTTTAATGTGATGAGAATTGGCCCCTTTCTTTCTGCACACCCACTCAAATCCATCCCTAATGTCCTTTCGCTCGGCCAATCTCATCACACACATCCACAGCCTTACATCGGTCCCTTTCCAAACCATGCAACATTGTCGCACTCACTCGCTCCATTGGGACTAAACAGGCAAAAAAAAAAAACAACCAAGAAAATGTGACGGCAGCACACAGCAGCAAAAAACAAAGAAAAAGTTTACCCACAGGATGGAACGGGATAACGACAAACTGAGAACCACAAGGCAATAACCAGAAAACCAACAATTAGCAGCTCAGCACCATAAGCAACAGAAACCAGCATTCAAAAGAAAGAAAGAACATGCAACGAATTTCGCATTTAGCGCTCCAGTGACGTGTTACGTGACGTCCGAATGAAACGAAGAGGGGATGCAGTCAGTAGGCGGGGTAAAAACCTGACAATCATTGCTTTCCCCCATTCTGACAGCCAATTACAAGGGGGCACCGTATATTGAAGTAAGGCCGGATTTTTTTGTCAGCAGGTACAATCATTAAAAAGCATCAATTGCGTAATGCTGACTTATCATAATCATTTCGGCGTCGGGGGAGTACAACCTGCGGACCCTACCCTGATTCCAAACACTGCTACACGGAACTAAGGCTCTGACCCTGAACACCTGTAGGTAGTCAGACTTCCTTGACCAATAATAATCGCCAGACAACCACCAATGTACCTGGTACAAGTATTTGTTGCTGGGTGGGAAAAAAAAAGAATAACTTATGTAAATACCACTATGACGTACTGGATACTATGATCGTTGCCATTGGAGAAATGGACAATATGGCAGATGCACAAAAAACTTTCTCAGTTAAAGCAGTGAGCATACGAAAATGTTTTTTTTTTTTTTTTTGTTATCAGTTTACTAAATATAAAACTCATGAATTGTTACCATTTGTTTATTGTATTAATGACAGCAGAAATGTGAAATACGTTTTTATATTTCAACTGGATTTTTTTTTATTAAAACCTTGAGGGAAATAAGTAAATTAATTAATTAAGAAAAAATGATAACTGCATGCTATGATCTGATATTTATTGTCACAGAAGATCCATGAATGCATCAGTTTGACGTACCACATTTCAATGGTTGATTTGAAATTATTTTGGGAGTGAGGCTTGGTTTGGGTTAATAACCAGTCAATGCAACTGGTATAGGTACTTTTATTTGTATTTTAACTGATTTCTTGGATTTTAACTATTGCTTGTAAAATTGTTACACATTAGTGACATCGATCCATAGTATTCCAAACATAGATTTTACATTTTTTTTTTTTTTTTTTTTTCACTGAAATATTATATAGGTACTCCACTTTATTATGAATGCAAATTAAATCTATCCTCCTTTCTCCTGAATACCAGTCATCTTTAGTCTCTTAGGATTCAGCTATTTGTAACAATTTTAGCGTAATTAGGTAAAAAGCACGTGGCAAAAGAGTTAATTAATTACAAACATTAATATATATCTAAAACTTTCACTTTTCCTTTAATTTTAAGTCTACTCTGCCTGAGAGGGAATAACACGGAAAGGCTGAATATCTTTATTTGGTGAAAAAACAGTTATTTTATTTAAGTTTGGATTGGTAAGGTTGGTCTTCACTTTCACTGAGCAGATATTTTCTAATACCTGGCCACTCTGTGCTTCGCCAGTCAGTTTGACGTAAATACAGTTAATTTGTCATCGATGTCAATTAATCGTTTTGATGTCGATTAATTCCATTCAGTGAGTTTCGTTAACCAATGTTGTAATTTCAAATAAATTCTCACAGATATATTGGTAATATGGCTGGCTGTGGTTCGACTCAAATATTCTTGAATTTTGATTTGGAAATAAAGTATTTTCTTTTATTCTTAGGAGTTTGTCTAAATCTTCTTTGAAGGGAAGAGAAAAGTGGAATTCGCGCAGGAACAATAGCGAGAACAGGTGAGGCAAGCCCATGCCTCACCAGACGAAAGAAGGGGGCGGTGGGGAAGGGGTAAGACTGTTTCCTCCCCCTCCAGGGATATGGAATAAAAGCGATTACGGCTAGGGGTGCCCTATTCAGATTGCCAAATGGCGTTGAGCTGCGGGTTGGTGGTCTTGGTCAGTAGGAGTGGGGTCACTTTGAACCAAACTGACCAGGGGGGGGGGAGGTTTGTCAAGCCTCCCTTCACAAATGTTTCCAACATTTGTGCGAAACGTAATCTGTATACTAATATGTCCATAAGCCTGAAAACGCAAGATAGGTAGAACTCTGAGAAAAAACCCCAAAACAGCAGTGCCATAAACCTCCGTTTACGTCATAACCCTTTGGTTTAATTCCAGGAACACAATTCCCAATTAAACAACATACTTTTTACATAATTGTAACATGTCTCTGTAGCCAATAAAAAAATAATTGCATGTCTATATGAACGCAATAATAATTATTGTGATCCTGCGATTGTGTTTTTCCCAAAACACTAAGACGTTAGTATCTATTATCAATAGTTTAACAATTAAAACTTATTTTCTCTCTCAATAATAGTACTAAGACACAGATAAAAGTTACAAAAGAATATTCTATTTTATTCTTAAAAAAGTAAAGAAAGATACAAAATACAACTAAAGATTCCCTAACCTAAATAAATTAAGCTACTGTAACCACCATACGTTGTTAAAGCATCGTTACTCCGATCGTGCCAGATGATGGGCACGGTGGAAGCACCGGACGTGGAAAAACCGCTCTCATCAACGGCATAGGGATTCCGAGGACCACCAACATTTACATTGTCTTCTTCATACTCCCTGACAATAATTATGTCCGGTGAATGAATCTCACAATCAACGTATGCCGATCCTATTGACACTTCCGATGCGAACCGTGAGGGGTTGGATGCGGATATATCACCATCGTATGAAAGATGCAAACTTGCAGAGGTTGAAAATTTCATAGACACTTCCCATGAACAGAGGCTATCATCCAGCGATAGAGATGAATTGGTGTAATCGATGCAGGACTGCCCCGTACTAATGGGAGTTGAGCTCCGTGTTTTTGGAAAATATGTCGAGACATTCCAGTCAAAGACCTCATAACGGTTAGCAACGTCCGAAAGGTCTATGTCGTCGCATGAATCCAAGGGAGTTGAACTCCGTATTTTCGGAAAATATGTCGAGGCGTTCCAGTCAAAAGATCTCACAACAGTCACCAACTTCCAAAAGGTCTACATAGTTGCAGGAAACCCACGGGTCACAACACTCTGAACTTTTATCATAACAGACCCCTGAACACATGCACAAACTGTACCCACACACCATTGTAAGGACGGAAAAAACGTGAGAGTAGCATGAAGAAATAAACACAAAACTAGCCCTTTTAAACTCAAGCAGGTTCAAATGTTAACCCAATACAACCAATCAGATTGGTTAAATTTTTGAGCTTTCCCTACCAATGAGATGCTTTCATGAACGTGAGTACGCGCCCGCGTGTACCGGAATCATCGTATATAATACTGTTGCTAAAAACAACTTGTAAGTTAACGTGCTCCTTTTACATAATTTGTTAACACACATTTTGTCGGATCTGTGAACTGCAAAGATTTAGAACATATTTTTCTGATAAATTTAAAACTTCATAAATGAACGTTCTGTTATGGTAATAGAAATGAGAAAATACAGATATATATATATATATATATATATATATATATATATATATATATATATATATATATATATACACCTAAAAATTAACAGATTTTATAATTTTCACAACCTATTTGTAGGTGTCAAAGTGGGGAGAGGGAGGCTTGACAGATCGCCTCCCTGGACAGTTTGGTTCAAAGTGTGACCCCCACTCCTACTTCGGTCCACCAAACGCCAGTTGTTGGTTGATTCATGGGATGAAATCCCGTCCTCCAGTATTTAGTGTTCCATTTCCTAATCTCGATAATTTCTGGGCCAGTCCAGTCTCAATTTGGCCTACGGATAGCATTTGAGTGTTCGTCTCCTGGAACACAACTGTAGGGCGAAGCTCGTGAGCGCTCTGTATTCCTCCTCGGTGTCAAGGTGTCTCTTGGTTAACTGGGGAGTTGTGGGGGTGGAAATCAATGATGACTGTTTATAAATTTCTGTTATTGTTTTATTGTTATTTATTTTTATTTCGTTTTGTTCCCTATTATGTGTTTGTCCACTTTATTCTTATTTCCCCCACTTACGTATCTGACTTTATTCCCAGCAGAATTCCAGATTCGTGGGAACTTCTCAATTAATTATAATTCCCTTCGGAAAGGCTGAGTGTTCAGCAATAACAACTCACAAATTAACAAACAACAAAGTTTATTTACATATATATATACAATTGAATAAAAAACATGTAATATGCATACAAGGTTAAGTCAAGGATACCTTGCATATATTTTTCTTATATTAACAATCAGTATGCTATTATAATCTGTGTTTCATCATTGTAATCTGTGTTCTCGCCATTCTGTTACAATACACTGAAGACTAATCTTAACTTTCCTAAAGTCTCTATTTGTTATTAGTCTTTCAGTTAGATCAACAATTCTCCATTAACACAAACACTATATTCAATTATCTATCTTTAGAACATTCCAAGATTCTCACTATAAACTTAATTATCCTTCTAACATATTATAATCATTTGAACAACAATTTAATCTATTACTTATCTTTCGTTTCTCTTGCATTTTACAATAACCTTCTTGAATTAATTAAACTCTATTAGTATATATATAATTTACTTAAGAGATAATTTATCTATCAAGTTACTTCTAGTGCTATCTCTGTTTTTCATTAATTAATCACTATACTGTTTCACTAACAGTCTTTGTTAACTTACATTACTTAATAATATCTCACCTACTTTTTTTTTTTTTTTCTTTCCTTTCCGGGGAGGTTCCAAGCTTTCCTGGCTCTCAGGGTACCTTCTGGGGATCTCTTTCATCAGCTACACCTGAATTTGCTACAGATGATTTTTAGGAACTCTTTGCTGCACTGGCGTTCTTTCTCCACTCCACTTTATTAAAACTTATCACAAGGAAAAACTCATCGGGTGCTACCCTCGTTTTTCCGCTCCACCTATTAAGAACTTTTTCAAGAAGAAAACTTCCCAGGGTGCCACCCTTCTCTTTTCCCACCACGACCAAACACTCCACTGTTAACTGACACATATTTCCTACCACAACAGAACCCTCAACTGTCCATGTTACTAACTCGTTTTTACTTATATTGACGAAAATCTCGACTGCTGTGTCCGCTGACTATTTCATTTTCCCTAGCACCAACAAAAAAAACTCAACTTAGAATCCCACTAACCCATTTTCCTAAACCCCCACATAACTCAACTCGGGGATCTGTCACTAACTCATCTTCGCAAAACACTTCCAAATTCTCAACTCTGTGTCCTAACTCATTTCCATAAACACACACATAAAACTCAACTCTGTGACTCTTTTCTCTCCGTTCACTCACTTTTTGTTCATCTCCTTTTCTGTACCGCCTACATATGTCAATTTCGCACTAGTTTTCTGTTTAACCAATCTTACTCATTTTATCAACTTTCTCTCTCTCTTTATTTGCTAATTTTTATCTTTCTCACGCTGATTCCTTGTCGCTCGATCTAACTTCTTATTTTAAGAAATTTGTAAAATTTCTCAGGCTGTCAGTACCTTTTTGAAGTCAGCCGCTTATAGTTATACTGTAGCAGACTAATTTCCCACGATCTATAAAACTTGCCAGCCAGACGGCAATCTTAAATCTAATTCCCAGCATTTCTACCTTGTCTCTCCTGGAGGTGTCACCGATTAAGGAAATGTCCCGACAACACATGGTCCACCGCGCTATTGTTTACCAGAGTTGACCCTTTTACTAATAGCAGTTGCTATGGGTTTCTATTGTTCTGGTTTGCCTGTGTGAGCTGCGAGTCGAAGTGTCCTTAGCTTGCTAATAGCTTTTCACTTACCGCTCCCCTTCTATAGACGTTGTCTAATTTAATCCCTTGGCTTGTAAGGTGCGCTCCCCCATATTATAAGTTTTACTTTAAATAAATCTCACTCTTCCACAAAATATTACATTTGTAAGATTTTACATCTTACAGAGTATCTTATCTTCGTTATGAGTAGGTCGTCGTAGTGGTCGCATTGGTGCGTTAGATGGTTCCACGTCTCTTTGCTCCCCACAGATGCAGGGTGGGCTGTCCACCAGACTAGTTGGTTGCACGATAAATGGTAATCTTGATTTTCCAATTGGAATTTTCCAATTGTTGCTTTCTTTGTGTGTTAAGCACCAAAGCCTATGGCTATAAGGCAACAGTATACTGTGTTTGTAAATTGCACTTGAATGTCTCTTTGCTGCATGAAATACAGGAGCTTCCAGAAGGGAAAACACATCAGACCCTCTCCTGATATCAAATAATCCAGCCACGTTGTGAGAAAATTTAAATAAATTCCTCATAGACATTGACGGCATTCAGCGTCGGGCCTTTTTTCACCGTGTAGGGAGGACGGTAGTTACTGTATATCCATGTGCTACACGCGAAGGCAACATTGTTTATCTTTTATAAGTATGCATTGTGTGCATGGCATCTTCCAGACAGACATGTGTGCACATCCTTGTTTCAATCATCATTATCGTAATAATGGTGCAAGCTTTGATGACATTGGGAACTGGAGGCCACAGAGTAGACGAAGGCATCCAACGTTGGGTAAAATTTTAATTCATAAGCATTGGTTTTCCCGCAATCTGCTAGACGAGGGGGAAAAAATATTGTTTCTGTTCCCTGCTGTAATAATAAAACTCTTTAATAAATTAACTGGTATAAATTTGATCCCCCCCCCCCCACAGATAATCAGAGGAATCTTACAAAACATTCACGTACAAGTGACCAATCACAAAAATACAAAGTTCAGCTAGAAATTAACTTTAAGACAATGTCTGAACAGGGAATTAATCTTAATAAAAAAACACAAGACTACAAATTAAGCATAATATAAAATAACATCGGCTTGCTAGGACCGTAACTTGCAAACCTGTCCTTTACATACATTAAGATAGCTCAAGTTGTCATCTCGATATGACTTGTCAATCGACCATAGGTCCAATTCGATGTTGTCTATTGAAACTCTGGAGCCTTGAGCACAAAGAGGGTGTACTGCGGAGGTGTCTTCCTGGCTAACGCCAACCAACCGTGTTTCATATGATCATGCACAGATGAAGGAACACCTTCATTTTCCGCACGTGGGCTCTGTGGACTGCGGGCATGTATTGCAGGTTGGAGCATAGTACAGATTTAGATGTCGTGTAGATCTGGTGAGACCACTCTTTGACCCACTTCAGCACCCAGAATTCTAGACCCCATAGTTTCTTGAGGCTGGTGGGAGTTGCGGCCGACCAAACTTCCACGGCATAGGAAATCACGCTACTGAAGTACGTTTCGAGGTATTTCCTGATTATTTGTTTATTTGAGTTCGGCATAAATCTATTTTCATTCCCCAGAAGGCTCACAAGACTTTGGCATGATGGGCTTGGATTAATCGATTCCCTTCCTTTAAGGTCAGCATTTATGATAGATTCAAGACAGACTATGCATATAGCTCTACAGAGCAGTGAATATAATTCAAATCACAAATTTGTTTGATACAAAAAAAAAAAAAAATCGGGATAGTGTTTTGGCATCTTAATTTACTGTGTTTTTATTACTTAGTATCTTATGTTCTGTCCTCTTACAATTATTACTACATATATTAACAGTTTTCCTCGTAGACTAGACCAAGAGACTCAACTTTTGTTATCAGTCACACTTGGAGAAAAATTAACTATATTTGTAACATACGCGGGGCCAGATTTAAACTTGTTGACCCTAACCTATGACATGTATGAGGCCCTTATAGTTCACCTGTGACAATATTAAAATTTTTTTTTTTTTTTTTACGATGGAGCGAAGCCCCTTGTAATGTGAGGCCCCTAGTTTATATGTAAATTCGATAACAGACACACTTAAAGTGATCACTATTAAATTCAGTGGTGCTTTTCCCCTCATATGGGCCGTATCTTGTTGTTGTGGTGTTTTTGGTGCAAGGGCAACTTAGGCCATATTGCACCTCCCAAATCAATTGACTTTACATACGGGAACTGCTTGTACAGCAGTTAAAAACGATCATACACTTTAATTTGTTTTAAATATAGAAATAATTCAGAAAGATTTGCTTCTTTGCCTATGATACTATTGAGAGACAAAGGTTGTTGCAGATCTGAGATGGAACTAAAAGCCATTCGTCGGGCGTTGTTAAACAAGTTACATTTGACAAGTATGTTTTATTGTAAGTGGCTGTGAGCAGTTTGCACATTGAGGAGGATCATTCCCTGTAAGCAGATGGAGATGTGTGAGGTGAGTGTGACCTATTCGGATTCTGGCTAAGATTACTTCTTTTCTATTTTTACGAAGGCTAGAAGTCCATAATTGTGGTTCAGATTTTATTTGAAATAGCTTGTTATTTGTTTGCATTTTCCACAGAAGTGTCCATTGTTCCATGCATGTTTTCTGAATTTTGTGTCTGTAATCAGGATATGGGACTAGATCATTTGTTGAGGCTATATTAGAAGGATGCTTTGCAGCATCATCTGCACATTCATTTCCTGGAATACCACTGTGGCCTGGGACCCAAGAAAAGATAACAGTTTGTTTATGCTCATGAAGCTGCATCAGCTTATGTTTTATCAGTTTTAATGAAGGATTGGTAGGTGAGAAAATACTTTTCAAAGCACTTTCTGAATCGGTATATACAAAGGGTACTAGGAAAGTTTTTGCAATACAGCTTTGTTTATTTAATTTTTTCAAAGTAATTTCCTCTACATTCAATACACCTCTCCATCCTCCGAAACCAATCTTTAAACCAGTTCTGCCAAGTTTCACTAGGGAGTAAAGCACACTCGTTGTCCCAAGCCCGTAGAAGGTCCTCATCACTGGAAAACCGCCTCCCTTTTAGCTTCATTTTCACATGCGGGAACAGTGCAAAGTCGCAGGGAGCAAGGTCTGAACTGTAGGGAGGGTGCTCGAGAAGTTTCAGTCCTGTCGTGGTCAAATATTCGGTGCAGGCTTTGGCGCGGTGAGCTGGAGCATTTTCGTGATGGAGGTACCAGGTGTCCATTCTTGACTTTGGCCGCAGGTTCTTCATAGATCCAATGACTTTAGGCAGGCATTGTTCAGTATACCACTTAGCTGTGACTGTCTTCTGCGTGTCCAAAACGACACGTTCCACAATTCCACTCGATTTGAAAAATACAGCTATCATTTTCTTCTTTACAGATCGGGATTTTCTGACAATTACGGGTGTGTCGTCATCATCAAAGACCCAAACTTTGTTTTGAGCCTTGGTCGGCAGATCGTAATAGTACAGCCAAGTCTCGTCACCTGTCACGATGTTGTTCACATACCGAGATTGTCCCTTATCAAACTTTTTTAACATCTCCCGGCACCAAGTCACACGTCGTGTCATCTGCTCTTCAGTCAGTTGATGCGGCACCCAGAGAGAACAAAGTTTCTTCACGTGCAAATGATCTTGCAGAATCGAACGAATTGCTGGTGCATTTAGGCCCAAAGTATCCTCTATCTGTTGGTAGGTCACTCGCCTGTTTTCGTCAAGCATTTTCCTCACAGCAGTAACGTTTTCCTCCGTAACTGACGTTCGTGGCCTTCCCGGCCTCTCAGAATCCTCCAGAGTGAAATTTCCCCTTTGGAATTCTCTATACCACCTGAATATCGTTGTACGATGTGGACAATCATCATCTAGTGCAAGAGTCATTTCTTCTAAGCACTGGTCTATGGTTAAACCACGCACGAAATTATACCGCAAAACTGTCCTTATCTCATTGCGTGACCACGATGCCATCGCAAGCACTTTACACTCTCACTATTAATGAATAACTGAGCCCATCGACTTGGCGCGGCGGCTACTATGCACGTATGAACATGTCTCAACATGCAGCAACAAGCAGCTTCCTGTGATTCATTGTTGCGTCATATTGCAAAACTTTCCTAGTACCCTTTGTACTATACTGTACTTTTATTTATTGACAGCAGTGAGATATTTTCCAGAGCAAGCTTAATGGCATGAAGCTCAGCGGTATAACTGCTACATTCAACTGGAAGTGAAAATGAGATAGTTGAATTAGGGAAGACAGCAGCTGCACCCACTTGATTGTCAGACTTTGAACCATCAGTATAGATCTTGGTGAATTCGGGGTACTTTTGTGTATGAGCATAATGTAGTTGTTGGATATTAATATTTGCTATGGAACTTTTACCCCATTGCTCAAGGTATTCATGAGAGAAAATGTGAGAGTAGACCATGGGGGATCTGGATCTTTTGATTCTCTGAGGATATTATCGAATTGGATGTTCCAGCTTTCTGCTAGAATCTGCAGTCTGATACCAGCAGGCTGTGAATTGTTCTGGGTTTATTTCTAGTGAGTTTTCCACAGAGGATCATGCAGGAGTGGCCAAACAGGATGAGTAGGCAGGCTTTTAATTTTAGCTGAGTAATTCATCAGTAACATTTTTCTTCTGATGCTAAGTGGAGGTTCGTGAGTCTTCAACGAAAAGACTTTGAACCGGTGATGTTCTGTATGCACCTAGGGCTATCCTAAGAGACGAATGTTGGATGGGCGCAAGACGCGCTAAGGTGCTTTCCCTAGCTGAGTCATAAACTGGTGCTCCGTAGTCTAGCCGAGATCTAATTAGATTGAGGTGGAGCAGGGTACAGCGATCTGCACCCCAAGATGTACTGGAGATTACCCGGAGTATATTCATTTTCCTTGCGCAAGAGGTTCTTAGATATTTTATGTGCTCCTGGAAATTTAATTTCTTATCAAGAAGTAGCCCTAGGAGCCGAATACTGTTCACGATTGGTATAGGGTGATTGGCCAAGTGCAACTCAGGTTCAGGATGCATTCTGTGCTTTGTGCAGAAATGTATGGCTGTTGCTTTGTGGCTTGACAGTCTGTATCCATTTTGTGCCATCCATAATTCAATGTTGTTTATGGATATTTGTAGATGCCTCTCGATATAGTTCATATTCTGGGAATGGCAGGATATGGTAAGGTCATCCGCATAGAGATATGAGTCAACGGTGTTTGGAATGCAGTTTGTAATATTGTTTATTCGTAGTGAGAACAGAGTGGCACTAAGAACAGAGCCCTGTGGGACTCCTTCTTCTTGTATATATGTTTGAGATAAAACCTGCCGGTACTTAACTTGGAAAGACCTGTGTCGAAGAAAGCTTTGAATAAAATATGGTAAGTTCCCTCTCATATGAATAGAATGGAGATCTCTTAGGATGCCGTATCGCCATGTGGTATCGAAAGCCTTCTCTATATCAAGGCATATCATGACGAGATGTTGATTTCTGATGAATGCATTTCTTATGTTGGATTCGGCTTTGGTCATGAGGTCTAGGGATGATCTATTCTTTCGGAAACCAAACTGAATATTACTGATTATGTTTCGGGATTCAAGATACCATGTGAGATGATGGTGAACCATTTTTTCCGAAGTCTTACTCAAGCAGCTGGTAAGAGAAATTGGTCTATAATTGTGCGGAATCGAGTGATCTTTTCCAGGTTTCGGTATAGCTATTATATAAGAATGTTGCCAGGAGGTCGGGAATATATGTTCTGAGAATATCCGATTGTAAAGTTTAAGCAATAAAGATAGTGATTTCTGATTGAGATGTTGAAGCATTATATAGTAAATTCCGTCAGGGCCAGGAGCACTGTTTCTTGAGGTATACATAACTTCTTTCAGTTCAGAAATTGTTAATGGTTGGTTATAGGGTAAATGGTAGTTAGCTTTGAAGTTCGGTTTCCTTTTCTCTATTCCGGCTTTAATTTTTTGGAAAGACTGTTGATATGCACTTGAGGCAGATAATTCACAGAACACAGTTCCTAAGGCATTGGCAATCTCTCCAGGAGAGGAGATCTCCTTCCCATTCCAGTTAATAATAGGAGAAGGTGGTACATGATATTTTCCACTTAGCTTCTTTATTTTTTCCCAGATTATTCGGGTATCAGTATCTTTGTTGATTGAGGAGGCAAATTTTACCCATGAATCTTTTTTGGCCTTTCGCCGGATGAAACGAGCTTTGGCTCTCAGTTTCTTGTAGTTAATGAGGTTGGCAGTGGTGGGATATTTGCGGAAGGTATTCCATGCTGCATTTTTTTTCCTTTTTCACTTTATTGCAATCACCATTCCACCAGTGATTGGTATGCCGGTGGTTTCTTATTTGAGACTTTGGGATGGCTGCTGTTGCAGCTGTTAGTATCTGCTTTGTAATATATTCGGTAGCAGCTTCAATAGGAAAGGATGTAATGATATCCTCATCAAAAGATACATCATTAGTAAATTTTGTCCAGTTTGCTTTGGAAAATTTCCATTGAGTTTTTGTTTGTGTTTGTTTGAAATGGGTGGATTGAATGCTACAAATCAGCGGAAAGTGATCGCTGTTTAGAGGATTGTCGTGTACTGTCCACTCTATGGTTGGGAACAGGATCGGGGAGCAGATTGAGAGATCGATAGCAGTGCTTGACCCAATAGGAAAATGGATGTAGGTGGTTAAGCCAGTGTTCAACAGTGTCAGATTCTCTATCAAGTAGCATTTCAATAAGTTCGCCACGTCCATCTGAGACCAGTGAACCTCACAATGGATGATGTCCATTAAAATCGCCTAATAGACAGATCGGAGATGGTAATTGAGAAATAAGGTTTTCCAGATCCTGAAATGTGCATGGATGGTTTGGCGGAAGATATATCGAGACCACTGTCAATGTGATACCAATAACTATACGCGTTGCAACAGCTTCTAATGGTGTTTTCAAAGGAATGTGCCTGGAAGGGACTCTTGATTGCACAAGTACAGCTACTCCTCCATGAGGACTGTCAGTTTCAGATCGATCTTTTCTGAAGATGGTATAATTTTTGACTGAAACGGAGATTTTTGGTGTTAAATTTGTTTCTTGTAAACACATAGCAGCGGGTTTGAAATGGTGAATTAATTCATAAATATCGTCAATACTGCTGCGAAAACCTCTGCAATTCCACTGTATGATCTGTTCCATTATTTAGTTCTGTGGTGGAAGTTGAGTCTGTTTTTTGTGGGTGGCTTGTTTACCTATTTCGAGTTTTGATTTTTCTTTTCCTAAAAAATTAGGGCGTTCTGATTCATTAATTTCTTCCATATCTCCATTTGCATGTATTTCAAGCAGATCCTGATTAGTTATGTCATCAGTGTCCATGCTTGATATATGAGATTGCTTTGCCTCAACAGGATCTGATTTCTGTAAATTATCTACTGCTTGATAACGGGGAGGTCTCTGGGATGGAACTGTTAGTGGTGTATTACTGCATTGGTCTACTACGTTTGGTTGAGATGGATGTTCAATAGATAGGACCAACCGAGCCAAGTTGAAGATCGATGCGTCTGGAGAAATGGTCACTTCAGTCTGACATTCTACTGATTGGTGGCTGTGTGTAGCAGTAGTATAGGTGTGTTTTGGCATACTTAATTTTACTTGTTTTCTTGCCTCTTGATAGGAAACCTTATTTTCAATTTTATATTTTTGTATTTTTTTCCCCAACTTCCAGAGGTCGCAGTCTTTGGAATAAGCGGGATGGTTGCCTTTGCAATTCGGACACTGTGGAGTTGGTGCCTTACATTCTGTTTGTGTATGAGTTTTACACCCACAGTTTGCACAGGTTGCATCTCCACGGCATGCTATCTGGGAGTGGCCAAATTTCTGGCATTTAAAACATCTTAGAGGGTTCGGGATATAGGGCCGAACCCGACAGTTTAAATATCCTGCCTTGACTGAAGATGGTAGATTTGGAGAACTGAATGTTAAAATTATACTCCGGGTAGGGACTAAATTGCCATCTTTTCGGATCATGATCCTTTTTGCTTGAGTGACGTTTTGTTCTTTAAGTTCTTGAACTATTTCATCTTCGGGGACGTTCAATAAATCCCATTCAGTGATCACTCCCTTTGAAGAATTCAGTGTGGTGTGATTTGAACTGGGATTCCACTCAAGGATGTCAGACGTAGTAGTAGCTCAGAATGTCTAGAATTGGTGGTCTCTTAACAAATCTCCAGATTGAAGACGTTTTACCATTTTTGGTGAACCTGCAGCATGTTCTAGGCATCTCTGAATGGTGAAGGGGAGAGCTTGCCGACAGGTTGCGTTGACAGAGAATGTATAATCAGGAAGACTGGTAATTCCTGTCTGTCACCGTCTTTCTTCATTCTCTTTGAGATAGAGGAGTCATGGTCAGTGTCGTGTGTCTCATTTAATTGAGAGCTCTTTGGCTCTAAGCGTGGAAAATCACTTGTTTCCATCTCTGCTCCTTTTAGCCCCGGGGGTTGTCTTATCCCCCAGGTTACCGGCCCCGCCACGTGGAGGCAGGAGCGGTGCCACCAGTGACCAAGCGGTTGTAGAAGTTAGTTGTTTGTTATTAGTAAAATATATATACTAAATAAAGAAAGGTTGTTTTCCTTTCTGTGTTCTTACTTAATACTTTAAGCACAGAACAACTGGAAGTAAATTAAATGGAAAAAAGACACTAGAAATCAAAAACCTTTTCTTTAATAAGGGCACTCTATAAATCACTGAGAATGTCGCTTGGCACTCGGGGCCGGGCCGTATCTTATGAGGAAGGTAGTGTGATCTGAATGTGTGTGGACCTAACTGGACTAGCCAATGGCTAGTTCAAAAGACAGAAAGCTGTCTTTTGAACTTCTTGCGCAGTATTTTGTTGGTGCCACTCCATCGACTGTCTCTTCGTTTCAGGGTCGTAATGGTGGACCCAGGTCTCGTCACCTGTGACTATGCATGAAAGAAAAACCGCTCCTTCACTCTCGTAGTGCTGAAGAAATTCTGTAAAGATGATTTTCTGCGCTGCTTTGTGCTAATGTGTCGGCATTTTCGGGACTCACCAGGCGCAAACCACGTTGTAGCGTAGTTCCTTTATGATGGTGATCACAGCAGGTTTCTCTATACCTACTGCATTGCACAATGCGCCTGTTGTGATGCGGCGGTCCTCTTTGATCAGCGCATTGATCCGGCTCCTCTTGTACGTTGTCCTCTTGTACCTATAGTGACATGCGAAATGATCTACGGTGCATCATTTCAAAGTAAAAAAATTAGGCGGAAACATCTGTGGTGAGGCTGACATGAATGAGAACTTCAGCATCTGCGATGAAGCTGATGAATCATAGCATCGGTGATGAAGTTTACTAATCAGAGGGTCAATGATGAAGCTGGCGAATCAGAACATCAGCATCAGTACATTTATATATGTACATATATATATATATATATATATATATAAAATATTATGTATGCTAATATACAGCAGTATAGCTAAAGAAAAAAAAGCTTACTTGTTTATAAGATTATTATTTATCACTGCCACTACTAGCAACATTTGCTTCAGGTAATTTCAAACAAGGTCTGCAGACATTCTCTGTGTGGTCCTTACAGATTAGCTGTACACCTAATTTACACAATTTCGTCGTTTTCCGGTCTCTCTTGCAGGAGCACTGATAACACCTCCCTCGTTTAGGTGGGTGCTGTTGAGAAGGTCCAGGAATTCATGTTCAATACGACCTAATTTCGCAGCTTTAGCACGAAGAGGTTTTTGGAAGAGATACCTTGGCAGCTCTTTTGCGGATCTGTGGATTCAATAAACTTTTGCCAATCTCTGTGAGAAACTCGCTTCGAACGAATTTCGCTTCTGGATTGTTGCCACGGAAAACAGTCGCGGCAGTCATTCCAGCAATATCTAAAATCCTAAAAAAAGTACCATCAGCCACCTTTTTGGTTTTCCTAGATGTGGCATATGTTCCGCACATTTCATCCAAGAGATCTACCCCATAATTTCGTCATATTGTAAAAGGAAATAATTTCCGGCTTTCTTCTGTTGCTACTGTTACGATCTATAATTGATACTTAGGACACAATTGTAGTGTCATCCTGGAACGCGAACAAACTACTATTCTGTTCGCGTCCCTGCAGGTTCACCAGTTCAGCTGGCAGTTCACATTTATTTTTCCGAAGTGTGCCAACAAGGGTATATTTTTTTTTTTTTTTTTTTTTTTTTCTAGTAATTTAGAAGCCAGAGGCACACTGGTGAACCAATTGTCTGTGGTCAAATTGCTGTTAGTTCCTTCGATTGGGTGAACAAGCCGCATCACCACATCGAGGGCCGCATTTGAAAATGCGTAAGGCCCAGGATGTTGTATTCCCACAAACTTCCATGTTCAGTGTGTATCCCATCTTCGCATTGCATAACGTAAATATCTTCAGTCCATATTTCGCCGGCTTACTCGGCATGTATTGGCGGAATGCGCAGCTACCTCTGAACGCTACCAGCTGTTCGTCGACAGTGACATACTGCGAAACAGAATAATATCTCTGGCATCTATCCAAAAACATGGACAAAAATTCAAGAAACTCTGCCAATCGATAAATTTCTTTTCTGATGTCTCTGTCGTTCTTGCTGTCGAACCGTATGGCCCGAAGAAGAAACGAGAACCTCTTTTGGGCCACAGTCGCCAACAGCAGCTCACAACCTAATCCATCCTTACGCCACAAATGTTCCACGTTTCGCCCCCCTGCACGACACATTCCTGCTAGAATTAAAATTCCGATTACAGCTCTCATTTCCATCTCATCCGTTCTTCGAGCATCCTTCAATGAATAATTAGCTGCAATACTATTAATATATTCATTAGTATTTATCACTGTGATTTATCATTTCATTGTCAAAAAATAAGAGAAATCAATCAAGTGGTGATTTTGCATTCTTACCTGCAGTCTTCACACCTGGCAAATGTGTGATAATGTTGCTTTGGGCTGTACAAATGTTTCTAGGAAGAGCAACTTTTCTTCATGTCGTGGTTTTGTCCCTTCCGATATATACATCCCCTTCGGTTCTTTCATAATCACTGTCATCTCCTTCAGTCTCAGTGCTGCTGTGATGTTCAAGTCGCTCGCAGAAGTCACTGTCATCCTCTGAGGTTGACGACCTTTCTTCCTCAATGGCGCCTGTCATGAATTTTCTAAACATTTTTTCTTTCAGGAACGTCTTCAAAATTTGGAACAAGTTTGAAATGAAATGATGAACTGGAGGTTCTTATATCCCTAAATATAGTTCTCGCGTTGCGCAGAAGGAAGAAATCGGAAAAATGTCTTGCCTTCCCTGTTTGACGTAGCTGTTCGGGCGACGATGTGACGTAGCCAACGGTTTTTTCATGCTCCGCGCCACGAAAACAATTTCCCTCGGTAAAGAGAAACTCCCCCTCCAAAACAAACGAACGAAAAAGTGTCATGTTTCATAAGCCATAAGCAAATTAGGTGGGTTTAATGCACACTTGATGTCACATTTTTGTAATTTGCGTGAAATTCAATAGAAGATTTTGAAAATTGAAGTGGGAAAATTCAAGAAAACAGTTCTGGTTCAACTATAGCGAGTTTCAGCTATGTAATTAGAGTAAAAATTATAGAATTTATTAGTTGTAATTTGATCTGGGTAGATATTTACCCAGGGGAGTCCTTCCAACCAATAGTCTCACTGATATCCGTGGTTACAGTATTAAACACTTCCCCATACCTGAATTTATCACGTGACAGTTTATATAGTAAACCCCACGGGTTAGAATTTCCCTATTCTTGCACAAAAAGTGTCCATGTGATCAGTTTCTGATCAGCTATCTTCCTACTGTAGTTTTTTAAGGACAGATGCTCACCGTGCAAGCTTGGAGGGGGACCAATGTCTGTGGCGTTGATACTGTCTTCTAGCCCTGTTTCCTGCTTGCCTTAATACTGTTAACTCTGAAGTCCACCAAGGACATCATTTTAACCTCCATTCGCCGAATCCGCTCCCTAGGCCGTAGCCTATCCGCGGTAATGTCAGAGAATGGGATTTTCCTAACTTTTAGAATTCAATTATGTTAATAAATAAATTAACCGAACAATAAACAATTCCTATCTGGCCACTTAGCCTCATGCAAGGAGAATTAATTTTGATTTTCTATCCATTAATCCTAATTGGATGAATTTACATCCCTGCCACTTGGAGGCGTGCCACTACTACCCAGCAATCTAAATCTTCTTTTAAAGACTTCCGCAACATACTTATTAAAATAAGTAAATAACCTTTTATCAGTGAACATGACATGGAGTCTCTTTCTCCAGATAACCAATTGATAATTCCAATTCCATTCTCAAGTCAACATAATAATTGCAGTCAAGCATAACATGCTCAGATGTTTCAAGCTCTCCACATTTACACAACCCATTTTCTTTAAGTCCAAGCTGAAAGAGCCTCAATGCCAATCCATGTCCCGTTAACAAAAACGTAGAACAAAGACCAAACTGTTGCCACAACTTTCTTTTAACATCAATTATAATTCTCGGCAAAAACATAAAGGTCTGACGTCCTTTTTCAGATGTTTCCCATTCCATTTGCCATCTAATTAACTTCTTCTAAAACTCTGTTCTTTTCATTTTTAACATCTGCTCTTGTATAAATTTTTCCTAGTTCTGGACAAGTTCTTATTCTTACCATTGTCTTCCTGATGTTTCGCTTAGTAAGATATCCAACTCCAGCTATTAATACTACATACTGGACTGGCAACCTACCTGATATTACCTGCAAGGCTTCTGTGGACACCGTCCGACATGCCCGAGTAATCCCTAGTAATGCAAATCTTTGTGCTTGTACTAGGTGTTTTTGAATAACCTTATTCCCAATTCTATGAACCCAAGCCCCGGCAGCATAACACATTTATAGGTGAAAATAAACAATCATATAACAGATTGAGGCCTCTACCTTTTATACCCCAATCTCTTCTAATCACCCTCCGGAGCTTGGCATATAAGGTTTTAATTTTAACTTTTAAATACTTAACGTGTTCTGTAAAGAACAAACGTTCTTCAATCATTAAGCCAAGATATTTTGTTACTCGTGCATATCGAACGGCACTCCCCATCAGCCGTACCGTAGGAGCTCTATTCATGCTTAGTCTTCCTTTGAGCAACATCTGAACCGTCTTTTCTTTTGAGACTGCAATTTATGTTTCCTTGTCCATATTTCTAATGTTCTCAAAGCTTCTTCAGCTTTACTTTCTATGGAAGATCTAGAATTTCCTTGAACCATCATTACCAAATCGTCAGCATAAGCTATTTTTGTGACACCAGGCATTTCTTCATTTAAATATTCATCAAAGACCATGTTCCATGCAAAAGGGCCTATCACCGAGCCTTGTGGACATCCTTTAATAACTTTCCTAGTTATCTCTGTATATCTTGTTTTAACTACTACTTCCCTATTGGAAAAGTAACTTCTAAAAACCTTATATAATTTAGTCGTACATACTTCTTTGATTCTAGACATGATGCCACCCCAGCATAAGTGGTCAAAAGCACCTTTAAAGTCAATAAATACGCCTAAACAATACCGTTCCTCACTGTCCTCCACCGCCTGAAGCAATCTATATACCGCATCTTCAGTTGATGAGTCTTTCTTAAAACCATATTGGTTTTGTGATGACATATTTCTTAAATCATACCTCATCATAAGACGGTTCATACATAATCTTTCATATATCTTGCCCAAAACAGAGAGGAGAGCAATTGGACGATATGTACCAGTCTCGTTAAGCATACGATCTGTTCCTTTTATAAGTCATTTTATCTGTGCTCTCTTCCACTCATCCGGAAAGGCACCCTCTTCTAAACATCGATTATACAAATTTAAATATAACTCTGGAGCCATTTTAAAAGATCTTTTCATAACCAAAACTTCAATTTTATCTAGGCCCGGCGATTTACCATCCTTCGCCTGGTCCATGGCCGTTGTCAATTCTTCTAACGTAAACTGTTCTTCTGGTGTCACAATAAAATTTTGACCATCTATTTCTAATTCACTGACTTCTTCATTTTCATCTGGAAAGAGATCGTCCACTATCCTGTTCACTGATTCTTCCCAAGTTAAGGTTTGACTATTTTCATTGCCAATAGTACTCATTATTTCCGATAGGCTTCTTTTATTAGTTAATAATTTAAAAATAGAATTCCATGGATCCCTAGATCCTTGTTTGCTCACATATTCCCTCCACTTATTCTGTTTAGCTTTACAGATAGCTGTAACATATTCTTTACGACAAGCTTTATACATATTTTTATACACCTCACAAATCTAAATCTCCATTTCTTCTTACAGCCTGGAACTTTCTTCTTAAACGAAAAGTCTCTCTCCTTTTCTCAGATAATTCAGTATTCCACCAAAATACTGGCCTACTAACCTTATATCTTTTTTTCATACTACTAGAGCATGCATCTTTTAGAATAACAGTTAATTGTTTAACATAATCATTTGATGTCAGGCCCACCCAATTTATTTCATTAATACCACTCAAAAACACCTGCTCAAACCTTGGCCACCTTGCAGTTTTATCCATAAATCTATCAATATCATTCAATATTCTCACTGAATCATTTAAAACACAGGAGAAAGAGATGCTATTATGATCACTAGTAGTTTGATGTTCTATCACTTTCCAATTTCTAATATTATCCACAATAGAGGTAGTTGCCAAAGTTAAATCAATATATGACTGTCCATGTACCGTGGAATAAGTAGGAGCATGTCCTGTCACATTTAACACCTCCACACCGGAGGCAGCAATGAATTCCTCCAGCATCACTCCTCTTTCATTGGATACATCACTACCCCACAATGGAGAACAAGCATTAGAGTCCAAGGCAACCACTACATTACAAGAGCCAACTAATTCATATAATTTATCTAAATACTTTATATGTTGTTCCATTCCTTCTGATGGCTGACAATATAATATATTGTAACAACATACAACTTACCACATTTCCCTATAATTTCACAACAAACGTGTTTCTCATCACACAGAGATAACACTTGTGTTACAACCACTTCGGGATCTCTAATTACTATAGCCGCCATTGGATTGTCACCTTTAGAAACAATTCTATATCTAATAGGATAACCTGCTACTTTACCTTTAATTACATATGGCTCCTGCAAGAGGGCCACCGAGAAATCTTCACATTCCATTATATGATTTATTTGCAATGCAACCGCCTTAGCTCTTTGTGCATTAATTTGCAAGATTTTAATGTACTTATCCATAATTAATTTTCCTTTTATGAATGTCTAAGGCCCTTTGATACTCAATACACTTTTTATCCACGGCAGCATGAGCAGTCTCTTCATTCTTCCCTTTACAATTACAACACTCAGGCTGTTTCCCTCTATTTGGACAATCTTTAAACAAATGTTCTCTGGAACAGTGACCACACCGCATCTCTCTCCTACAATACTTTGCAACATGGCCAAAAGCAAGGCATTTATAACATTGAGTAATTGAATAAATCTCTTTAAATTTGTAGGCCATCCATCTCACAAATAATCTTACTCTATCCTTAACATTATTCCATAATACAGGAGTTAACTGTAAAATCCAATTATTCAACTGCGTATTCCTGTTCTTATTTACTGTTAAGATCTCAATATTTTCTTTAAACTTCTTTTCACTTATATCACAATCTTTTAAAGTTTTTCACCCACAGTTGCTGCAAAAGTTCTTCTTTCTCTACATCTTTTTCCACATCAAATAACACAATTCTAGGATATACAGGTTTAGGCACTATATACTTCAATCCCAAGTCCTGAATTTTGGAACACGATTTCAACTTTATCAAATCATCATTTGTTTCAGCTTCTACCAGGACTCCCCTATCTCTTATTGGTTTTAAATTCCGAACTTTAAGGTTTGATAACATCGGCCTTATTTCTTTCAAAATATCCACTTTAACTTCTTCACTCGTTTTGTGTTTATCTGTCGTTGCTTTAATAATCATAACTTTTGGCACTGCATCTTCAAGTTTATTTTTCACAATAGTAGAATAGCTTTGTTTTTCCTGCTTTCTTTTTACTTTCTCTTTCAATAAAACATTCTCAAGATACACTTCTTGCGCCTTTTGTTCCAATTTATCCCATTTTTCCAAAATAATTCTTATCACTGCAATAGGAACTTTACTTTGCTCATTCCACAAAAACGAGCTTAATTCACTCCTTATCTGTCTAACGTAATCAAAACCTTCCATACTCGGCCGTTCACTTACACTGTTCTTTCGTTTTCTCTTCTTATGTTTTTCACCATCACTTAGTTCTTGTTTATCTTCCACTTTTTTAGACTTTTTACTTTTACTTCCTTTTTGCAAAGATTGGGAAGTACCTGGTAATGATGTTGATCTTGTCTTTACTGGTGTTCTCTGTAAAGTTTTTCCAATAAAAATATCCTGTTCCACTAGTTCCTGGGCTGAAGAAAAAATTTCTTTTGTCAAATCTTGTTGTTCACCTTCAGTAATAACGTTCACAACTGGCTGTACTTCCTGATCATCCATCCTAATCAAATCCTCCTCACTTGAAGAGGCAGAAGAGGAAGACATAATGTATAATATAAAACTCTATATTTACAATTAAAAACTGAAATCTGACAACAGAAGTCAGTAACTATTTACAAATATACAATCAATGTAAGCAAACAAGGAGCCACAATCCAATTGTCAAAATGGAATATTAAAATTGCACTTAGAAAATCTATTCAATAAATGCGTCTAAAACACTTTGCCCAAGTTTAACAGGCAAAGGTCCCAGAGGATCGACTCACGAATTTGTGCCAATAAGGCAAACTGTGCCAAAGGGCACGGAAATACTCACACTTTAACTAAGAGCACGGAAATGCTCTAACACACCTCAAGAGGGGAAAATTTGAACACCCCCTCTTGAGTCAAATTTATTAACGAAACCTTGTCCCCTTTGATCTGTCTGGCTCAACTTCGCCAGGTAGGGGTATCACCCCTACCCGCCCGCCCCGGACCACGAGGAGGTGTGAGCCTTAGACGCTTAGTTTTATTTGCCAGAAAATACAATCAATAACTTATGTCTCGCACAAGCTAAATGGCACAATACAATCAGCAAAAATAAAACATTGCCCAGCGTCGCCTCCGGGGCGTCCACCAAGGACAGGATTTCGATCTAGCAACTTTCTTCTTACCAGCCTTGTACGCTGCTCTTATAATTGAATCCTGTATAAATACAGCAAGAGAGTCAGCCGAATATTTTATTAGCTGACGTTGCCTTATCACAGAAGTCCATAAGAATTGATGCGTCGAACGCAGACCAATCAATTGTGTTTTCAGTGAGAACCGAACCAACCCACGCACTCTATGTTGACTAACTAAAGTTGTAACAGTTTTTACATAAAAGGAGATAACTCTATGGTCACTAAATGTCCAGTCAGATGACTCGCCAATCATAGATGTAGTGTCGTAGGCCAGAAGTTACTATAGTTACATCAACGTTGGACTGCCCTATAGGTCCAGAGAATGTGGCCGGCTGATTGGATATATTCATCACATAAATTGTGATTAAATATAAATTCTTCGAGCAGACGACCTCTCCGATCTGTTGTAGAACTATGCCATAGACTTGATTTAGAATTTGCATCAGTAGTGATTATTACGTGATTAGGCTTCAACATAAATAGTGCATGTTCCAGATAATCCAAAGAGCTATTAAAATCCATTGATGGAGGACAATATAATGAAATAAGATAAAATTGCAATGTTGTTGTTGCAATCATCACGCATGTGACACATTGATTACACAACCCGTGTATCACCACAACATCTAAATTGTTATTGGTTACCACGATTCCTGATTTGGGCTCTTCTTGTACAGGCTGCACAACTCTTGCACTCAGAGGATATCCCAGTATCTTAAAGCTTGGTTCCGATTGAATCCTGGCCCAATACGGTTCTTGTACGGATACTATATCAATCAAGTTCTCGTCCATTGATTTCCTAATTTCATCAGCCACCAGCCTAGAACGGTGGCCGTTTATCTTGTACGCTGCTCTTATAATTGAATCCTGTATAAATACAGCAAGAGAATCAACCGAATATTTTATTAGCTGACGTTGCCTTATCACAGAAGTCCATAAGAATTGATGTATGGTTATATTGGTTGTATGGTTATTATGTATGGTTATAATGTTAAAGCTGTGGGCCTGAAAATGCTTATATTCTATTTCCTGTTCAACGTTATTATTCTGCTTGTTATTACTATAATTGCTAATATTTGATCTGTGCAGATTTAGTGTAAGGTGTTTTTTTTTTTTTTTTTATTGCTGGTTACTTTGTTTTTGTTGTAAGTTCTGCATTTGATTAGATATGACATTGCTAGACTTACAAAAGGTAGTCTCTGCAGTGTGGATGCATACAAGGGACAGGTAAGACAGTTTGTTACATTTACCCCAGGGGTTCACATCTGGTGAGTATGGGCTTGCACACCCAGGATACTGAGATGGATATCATAATTCTAATGGTTCCAATACAAGAAAAGACTCAAGACGGAAGAATGCCGAAATATCGGCAAACTTACATTAACGATTTTCTCCTTCCTCAGTTCAAATTTCCGGTTAAAACCATACATAGCCACTTGATCTGACAAAATTTCAAGAAAAAATTCTGTCGCTCTCACGCAGTGTCGAATCTAGGAGGACGACAGGGGGTGAGTTTCATCTTAGTTGGATTTCATTCCCCCCCCCCGGCCAAAATTTTTTTTTTTTTTTTTGATTTGGCAACATTGCATTATCAGAAATATTAACAAACAATGCGATCCATACATATGCAAAGATGAATAAGATTATAATAGTACTGTACTTAAAAATGGCATATTAGAAGATCAGACAACTCCATGGGAGAATGTTTTTATAAAGAAACAAACTTAAATTTTTGTTCAATTTTTAAATACCCAAATCTCGCAACCTCCAAGGTTTCGAGAATTCAGATTTCACCAGAATAAAGACATGACAACAGTAATGGAAAGCCATTTAGAGAACCAAAAATCGGCATAGTCCACTGGAAGGTGATCTAAGGTAGATCCAGGAAATAGATATTAAAAAAAAAAAAAAAAAATTTCCAGCTGACCACGGGAATGAGGATTAAAGAAACGGCAGCATGGTCATGATACTCAAATCAAACGTATGGAAGATACCCCAATTACAAAAACTCTTAATCTTCACTAAGTGTTGCATTTCGTACGGTTGTAAATAGACAAAAATGAACTTCTGTAGGAGTTCCAAATTAACAAGGAGCAATAAAATCCACTACAATAACAAATCTGGAGAGAGGGGAATGATCTAATCAGACAGCAAAAGCTCTAATTTAATCAACTGCCAGCGTTCCAAAAAATCTATGAACGATAGCTTCGATTAAAAACACATACAATCCACCTCATTCTCAGCGTTGCGAGAAACCAACAGGAAACCTTTGCCGAAGTCAAGCTTCGAGTGTTCACATGTCTGTACAACCAATAACATTGGTCAATGATTAGAGGAAAGCAGCTCAATTTGCCCTGATTCTTTAGATATCGTACATTTTCATAAGATCTCTGCAAGAGTGACCTCCACATCATGAGAAATGATGCCAAATACTTAATCCTTCTAGCAAAGCTGCAATAGAACGACTTAACTGAGTCGTGTTTACCGCTATGAAGCCTACCTAAAATTCCAAAACTTAAGTTCCACATCCGAAAGCTGGGCAGAGCGAATTCCAACATGAAGCTTCAGAAGAAAGTCGCATAATTCGCTACAAAAGTATACGACCACACTGAATAACGAACGAACACAACCAATAAATAAAAATTCAAAGCGCAGCTCTGTACAATATACCTGTGCTTTGTCCGCGCCACCTACACATCTGACGTCATTTCCATGTATTTTGAGTTCAAAACCCTTGCGAGAAGTGTACTTTTTCATAGGTGATAGTTTCTTTATTTCATTTCTTTCTCTCCCATTTTATTTAACTCGATACATATTAGAGAGGTAGATTAAGTGTAACGAAGCACTGCTGTATTACAATATTTGTTAACCAACCAATCGGTTTCTCATCCTCAGTCAAATCTGTCATCACTGGAGGCCGACCGGGCTATCCGGGTGGGTAAAGTGCCTGCCGGGTAACCCAAAGGTCGCGGGTTCGAATCCCGCCTCGGGCTTGGATTAGAGTAGTGCAGAAACCTTGGGAGGTGCATTATGGCCACAAAAGCCGATGTGCCAACAACTAACAAAGAAAAGAAGAAAGTCATCACTGGAGCCCTGTTGAATCACTGCTAGGCTGCTTTCCGGTTTTTTTTTTTTTTTTTTTCGTATTTGTATGCTCTATTTGTATTTTGTAACCCGATTTTGTACTTGCATGGTGTTGTTTTTTTTTTTTTCCAAGCTACCACGCGTGAACCCCTGCCACTCGTCGCCGTGATGGGATATTCTGTTGTAATTCTGTACTTCACAATAAAGATTTTTGTTTAATATTTGCCGCTTTACAGGTGATCGCCTGCCTGGTGAAAAAACCGCCAGAAACAACTAAACAGCACAACATTGAACAAATATACCATTACATCAATTTCTGGCCTTGTACAGAGAGCTCTCTATTCATCAGTGTACAAAGGCAGAGTTGAATTTTTGTTCAGGTGCAGTCATCAACTCCCCAAGACCGCAGACAGTGTCCTCTGGTATCCCAGACCAGCTGAACAGAAGTACGTTCTAGAGTTCGGCAATGGAGCCCGGCACTGCCATTGACTATAGAATGCGGCATTCCACCACATCCTACAAATGTTCGATGGCGAGGGGAATTTGACAACTAGGGAAGCACATGAAAAGCTTGGATATGATCCTCGAATCATTCCTGAAAGATACTGTACTTCTCTTGTTGAACGAGACCAATGTCATTGGGATACAAAGGCCACCATGTAGAGCGAAACTTGGTCTGAAACAATGCGGAGGTAGATATGTTGACAATGAAGGATAGAACGGGTGTTCAGCAAATGTCCTGTGCCGATTGTGAGAGTAAACCGGAGGCCCCGGCGATACGTTGCTTTTCGTGCCGGAGAATCTTTTACCGTAATTGCCAAACACCTAAAGTTAAACGGTTGAGCAAACAAAGGAGAAGAAAATGCAAGTAACTCAAAACCGGCGGATATCTCGGAGGATGAGGTACCCTCTATCACTCTTACCGAGGTAAGTCCTTCCGCATCCTCGGGGTTGTTTCAGGGGCTGTGCTCGAATGTCGGAAGCTCTAAATCATCGCTTGCATCGAGAACGCCTCGTGATGCAAGCTTACCTGTTGGGATAGATGATGCCTTTTTGGAACGGGAATACGATTTCGCTCCTGTCGTCTCCTCGACGGACTCTCCGATGAATATCCCCCTAGAAATTTTGGAAAAAAAACGTTTTAATGACAACACCACTACACTCATTGCTCTCCCTCAGGGTTTCAAGATCAGCTTAGGGGAGGTCCTGTCTCCAATAATGGACTCTCTTGCTTGCCTTAATGCTGAGCATAGAAGGCTCGGAGCCCAAAATACAGAAATCCTGGATAAAGTTCTCTTACAGAACGATCGGGCGAGGGTACCATGGTATTTGTTTCCGGAAACTCTGGTTTTTTTATCCAGAACAGACAAATCGACCATAGAACCACACGCAATTCACAGTCAAAATACATACAGAGCAATATGGCTTAAGTTTTTGATGTGACTAAAACCGTAACAACAAATTTAATATGATTTGGTGTATATCGAAAACAAAAATAATATTAATACCAGTTGACCTGATAAGGAAAAGTACTTTGTGTGATAATTTAATTTGATAATAAATGTTTGCGAAAAGTCTACTGCATTCAAAAGCTATTGAGATTGCGTGGTAAAAATGTTAAGAGAAAGTGGTCATTTTTCTTTACTTTTACTGGAGGAATACAGAATTCTGTGATAAAATTCTCTGATATTTGTGATCCGAGTGAATCCTATGGAAGTTGGTTCTAGAGTTTTAAAAATAAAGTTCTACTTTAGCGTTTTAGTGTTTGTTTATTTAAGAAGTAAATTTCTTTCCTAATGAAATGCTAATTTTTCTGGTTATTAACTGTTCATTTTACTCGGACTAGATATAGTGAGGATACTCCAACACTCAGATAGTGCAAAAAAATAAATAGAACAGAGAGCTATACTCTGTTCTGTTTATTATCATTAGAGTTATTATTAAAATCAGTTTATTTCCCAAGAAACCTTGGGTCACACCGGGACGGCTCTGTGCCAGAAGGGTGTGAATATTTACAGACTAAGGTGCGAGGAACACATATACAATAAACAAGAGTACATGCGTGCTCGACCCGAGACTTTTACAGGATTAAATATACAATAATGTACAAAACATACAGTAATATACAAAATATATGACTGCATGAAGACAGTCTTTGTCATATACAAATAGGCAAGTTAAAAAAAAAAAAACTGTCATGTCCAGGAGCAGGTGAGTATTATAAGTTCATTATCTGGTAGCAGCTATTGAGGATTTCCTTCCTGTAGGGCTTGTCTTCACAAAACTTATCAGGGTGGATCCTAAACTTATTGAAGATCCGAAGACAATTGGCTGGAAACATGTTCCTCAGGGAATCAATGCTTGACGGCGTAAGACGTAGAGGGAGACAGGAGTCGGGGTGCTCCCCTCTTGCCCCGCTAGGGCCAGAGATTAATGTGGATACCGATGGAGCATCAATTCGCCTCGTTATAAGCCGTGTGAGGACATTTTTTTTTGTCATGATGATACATCTCCAGGGGGGGTGCCCACATTTGCTTGTAGGATAGATCTGGAGATAGTTAGGGGGTGGCCTACCACCCTGTTCATCCATCTAAGCAACCAGTACTCTAAACTGAGATACTTCTGAGGGTATGAGGCAGGGGCAGATGACAATTTCTGAAGCATAGAGAGGAATCGGCGTAATACACCTCAGGATGTGCCGAACAAGCAGCGCTGGCTGATGCACACCAACGACCTCTTGACCCACTGCCCAAAGAGCAACGTACGTCTTCTGCCTCATCCGGGCAAAGTGAGGCTGAAATGTGAGCCCAACGTCCCAGGTGAGGCCAAGATCAGTATGAGAGATCACCTTTTGCACCGGTTCCCCACTAACAAAGAGTTGGATATCATTTTTGACTTTCTTCTTGGTTATCGTCAGTTGTGTTGATTTGGAAGGGCTCAGATGCAGCCCTATTGTGGCAAGATACCTTTCCAAGCTCAATATCTGCCTAAAAGCTTGTTGGTTGATATCATGAATCTGATGATTATGATCTGAGCTCACGTAGAACTTCAGATCGTTATACCATTCAGAGTTGCTATACCATTTTCATTAATTTATTTATTCTATTCAATAATAGAAGGTCGTGCAGTCTCTGCTTAAGGACTCGATAGAAATAGTATAGAGATCTAGTAAATTAATAAATGGACGAGATGTGTACAATTAATTAAAAATATTTAGTATATGGTGCATCCTCTCTATACTTGCCGACACGGGACTGATTGACGGGGTCTGACTCCGCCCAATGTCACGTGATCTCCTGAACTTACGGATACATCTGGCACAAGTGCCACCAGTGTCATGTTTCCGTATGTTCATGTTATATAATATCGGTGTGTAGATACACCATAGACAACTCTACAACTACAAAGTAGATGTAGGCATCATTTGCTCTTTCTCATATTGTGCTCTGCCTTCACAACGAGTTGCCATGATATTGCACTACCTCGAACAAGTAACGCTTCACTAATGGAGAAGACTATCGTTACTTACTCTCAGTGAGTACCACCACCCAGACATGTTTCGAGGCTATTGGCCTATCATCAGTGGGTGGGCAGGTAACCTGGTATTGCAGACATGACGACCAAGTTGTGAAGATAATCACACAATATGAGAGATGCCAAAAGGTGTATATGACACTGGGTGGTGGTACTCACTGAGAATAAGTAACAATAGTCTTCTCTATTAGTGAAACGTTACATTATTCGAGGTAATGTAATATCATGGCAACTCGTCGTGAAGGCAGAGCACAATATGAGAAAGAGCAAATGATGCCTACAACAACTACTTTGTAGTTCGTGTTATGAATTCACTGTTAGAAATGACACGTGGTCTTAATATTTGATTAGCTGATTATTTAATTTTATCGATGTGTAATTAAAAACAAAAATTGTTTGGCTTCGGAAAAGGCTGAATAATAAGTATATCGGAGGTGGGGGGCTTCTGCCCCACAGAAACGGGGGTTGGAGAAAAGCCCCCCCCCCCCCAATTAGAATTTATTGTTAGTGACTTACTTTTTTGGTTTTCCTTGGCTGAGATGGGTGTCTGTTGTATTGGGCAGTTTTTTTTTTTTTTTTTTCCTGCGAAATATTAGTTCGAAAATGTTGGGTTTAGAAGATATAATTTGATTGACGAGGCGAGTGGTTTTCTGTTGACGGGCATAGGCAATTTTCAGCATGAAATTGTGCAGTGATTATTCGATTGCTTGTGATTTGCTTTGCCTTCCCTTCTTGCTCTTCAACTGGATGATTTATTCCTGCAAAATATTAGTGCGAAAATGTTGTATTGTTTAGAAAACATAATTCGATCGATAAGGTGAGTGATTTCTGTCCTTTTAGCATTCTGTTGACGGGCATCAGCAATATTCAGTGAAATACGCTAGTTTTCCCCCCCCCCCACGTTCGGGCAGAAAAGCAAGGGATCGGGATCTCCTAACCCCCGTCTAGTAATTACGGGGGAGAAAAAAATAAAATAAAATAATTCCCCCTATTTGTGTATTTGATTGTTAGTGACTTTTTGGTTTCCTTTGGTTGGGACGGTGTCTGTTATTGGCTTTTTTTTTTTTTTTTTTTTTTTTCCTGCGAAATATTAGTTCGAAAATGGTTGGGTGTCTCTCTCAACACCTGCAAACACCCATTTGCTATTTACACGCCTTCATCTGTTGTATTTCCGGTAAATATTTAGTTGATGGTGCACTCTTCAAAATGGCGGCAAGGAGAAGAGGGGGGAAAGCAGGGATTAATGGATTGTAACTCCGCCCACTCACTGCGTTTCCCCTCTTCTCCTTGGCCGGCAGATGTCAAGTGACACGCGGATGGCACGTGGCACAGCCACAAGTATGGCGGCTGAAAATAGGAGAAATCCAATAAATTTAAACGATCAAGTTAAAAAAAACTTTTTTTTTTTTTGAGGATCACAAAATGTCACGTGACTTTTGAATAAGTGGGATGTATATAGCCGGAAAGATGGGAAAAAAACGGAGAAAGGTAATTTAAAAGGAAACTTCGCAAAAGGAAAGGTATGGCAAATGAACAATTATTAAAAATAAAACTAACAGAAATGCACGTTTTTCTAGGCTATATTTCACAAGCAATTTACAATGAGATTGGCTGAAAGGAATTAAAAAAAGGCAAAACGGTAATTTTTAATGAAATTTAACAATGGAAATTGAACACAAATCAACAATTTTATCGAAGAAGATCGACAACCATGTCCCAGAACCCCCACTTTTGTGATCGAACAAAACTGGAGGATTCCACGTGCATTAACAAAGAAATGGCTCTTTGTTACTGCACAAAATGTCTACAAAATTGCTTATTTTTTAAATTTGGGAAAGAAAACCACAAACTAACCTGATCAGAGGGAGACCTTCATTCATTGTCCTTGCCAGTCGGTTTATACATTTCCGAAATGGCTACTAGGAAAGAGCTCATCAAGCTGCTGGAAGTTGAGTGACTCAGTCTCCACATATTCTGTGAGGTAGGAGTCAAACTGATCATCGTACCCTCAATACTATTGGTGTTAGCGCCAGTTTCCGGGTTACTAAAATGAATTGAGTGGTTGTTAGGTATTTAAACCCTTCTTCTCCTAGACAATTATCAGACTTCTAACAGTCTGATATAATGGTTGTACCAGGCAGTATGGATGTCCAGGAAAATGTCCTTCCTATTTTCAACGACTCGGAAAAAACAGTGGGAAGAACCATGTTCAACCCCACCAAACACCCATTTACTCTTTTGCCTCTATTGTACTTTCTCTTTCCAAACATGCTTTCCTCTATTTCAACAATCACACCAACACCACCAATCATAACTTTCTTTTACACATACATCAACACACCTTGCGACAAATGTCTCCAGTCACACTGTTGCGGAATTCACCCTCATCTCATTGATGATAAATTCCACGGGCACCTTCCCGACCCAAAAATAAGTGAGAAGGAGCACTTGGATTATTGTTAAATGACTCTCTGAGAACCATGACCCCTTGCGCACAGACCTTTTTTAACATGAGGATTGGCCCCTTTCTTTCTGCAGACCCATACAAATCCATCCGTGCAATCCTTGCGCTCGGCCAAGCTCATCATACATTCACACTGCATACACTTATATTCTGATGCAATTAATTTAACATTCATACACCAATCAATTACTTGCATTCGCCCTTTTCTAAACCATACAACATTTTTGCGGTCACTTTCTCCATTGGGGTTGAATGGCAAAAAAAATAAAACCATATACAATTATATGGAGACAACTCACAGCAGCACAGAAGGCGATCCCCAGCAGAACCAAACAGCACAGAGCCAAAGAAATGCACAGAATTACATAAAACCGGAATTAAGGGCAATTACGTAGTTCTAATTAGTCAATCAGATAATTGAGGATTGGGGGAGGGTATAAACATCATTTTCGGAAAACAAAATCTAATAAAAAAAAAAAAGAGAAGTCTAATTTTATAAGTTTAATTCAGGAAAAAAAAACCGGATAAAATACATTTAAATCGCATTAATTTTCTATTAATTAAAAATCATATAGCCAGAATGTGTATAAATGCTATTATTAACTCCAATCATAATGCTAGCATTCTGTCCCAATGCCCACAAGATTATTTAAAGGAAGTTTTTAAAAAATTTTGCAGTGTTTTTTTTTAACTGTATTTGAAATATTTTCAGCATTTACACTGATCTAATTCTACAAGAGCTAAGAATGTAGAAACTCATATCGAATTGCTCTTCATAATTCACAATTGCAATACCTAACAGTTTTGTTACACTAATATTGTTTGATTCATCTAGTAACAAACTATAATTTGAAAAACCATTTGACCACTGACTTCAATAAATCTTTCTGAAAGTGGGGGTGTAGGATATTTTATAATGCCACTGCATTTTGTTCAATGAATTTTAGTTTTGGCTGTTTGATCTTGGAATACATCTTTGCATCAATGCCAGTATTGACGAGTAAGCATAAACGAACAAGCTTAACTTTGCTTCAGCTTCTACTGTTTGTAAATTGTTGGTGGGAAAATTTAATTTAGATTGGTTGCCTGATCTATTAGGTGAAAATGGTTCTGCTGAATATGTTCGGAAGTTTTTTTAAATGGTTTTTAATGTCCTAAATTTTAGCAGTAAAATCTTACTTGCAATACAGTATTTACCTCTTGCTCGAGTTGGATGTCCTGGAATCTCTACTAAGCAGTCTGAATTGTTGAAAAGCTAACCATTCCTTCCAAAAATTGTTTTTGTCCGCCCTATCTAGAAAATTTTATCTATATTTTAATAGGAATCCTGATAAAAATTTAGTATTTCACACAATTCTTTGAAAAATATGACAAAAACAGTAAAGAATTATATATTCTACAATCCAAACAGATTAAAGTATAAATATCTTACTTTAGTTTTCGAACAACATATTATTTAAATTTAACGAATATATTTTTAAGTAGTATTAAAACTCACCTGTGAATAGTTATTAGAAGCATTTGAACTTAGCATTAGCAAAGGCACATGTTGCAAGAAAGCAAGCTTATATAGCATCAGGCAAAAAAAAAAAAAAAACCCTTATTGCACCCATCCATTCGCTCCAAATGTTTGTCTAGTTCTGCCTTGAATCTATTTAAGCTATCAACATCTACAACGACAGATGGAAGTTTGTTCCAGCAAACTTCTGCACATCCATCCTACAACTGTCCTTACTCAATTTGAATTTATGCCCTCTCAGGTGATTATTCTGAGCAAGAGGAAGAATCCCATCAGCATTGAGCATTCTCAAACCATTTGAGGCTTTATTCACCTCACAGGTGCCTAGTCTCCAGACACTAATTTGCAAAACTTAAGCTCTTTTTTCATAAGAGCAACCCTTTGTCCCATTCACTGATCTTGTTGCCCTTCTCTGTACTCGTTCCAACAGCTCTACGTCCTTCTTAAAATGAGGCCTCCAGACTTGTATACAGTACTCAAGGTGTGGCCTTACCATTGCCTTATACAAGGGATAATCACCTCCTTATCCCTTCTAGAAAAATTCCTGTACAAGATACCATGGCCTTGTTACAAGATACACTAGAAATCAAACGACATGACCGTTTGCAGGGCTAATAATGGCGTCATTAGAATTTTGCCCACATTTTTCGATTCGATTCAAAATTTAAAGCTATGACCCAGTGGTCATGTTGTTTGACTGAGTGTAATTACATATTGAAATTGTTGGGGTTCCCCTCGGGGGAATTCTTGAATAATATAAAACAGAATTTTATAAAAAAAAAAAACCAAATTATGAAATAAGATACCCCTACTATGTTTACGATATATATCAATAAAACATTTCAATTAAGAAATATTTATATTGTGAAATAAATATTTCTTAGTTTAAATGTTACATTGTCAGTGTTGCACTGAAATTATAACACACTCAACTTGAGTAGTCGATACCTGCTAATTTTCGTAAAATTGGACAAATGCTAATAATTTAATCTAATTTTTCCTTGTAAGAGGATCTGCAATCTCATTATGGATTTAAAATAAACTGTGGATTTTTTGAAAAGGGTAGTATAGGCCTATTTTTGGAAATTTAAGAATATTATATTTTATTTAAGGCAGAAAAATATTCTTGCCTGGGGTTTTCTTCAGGGACAGCTGCATCCAGGAGAGGTGTAATTCAGAATAGCAGTTATATGGAAGGAGGACGAAGGAAAAAAGCCAACTTTTGTCCTAAATCCTTGCATAGGGAGTAATTGTTGGCATAAAGGGAGATGATGTCCTGAAGCCTGATGGGGGCTTTTCGTTAATACCATCTTCAAAGGAGGTGAATACGTGTTGAGGCAGTCTTTCGTAGCCCGGGCACGTTCCATTGCCGTATTTCAGAAGTGTGGTGGGCTGGGGGGGGGTTGAGTAGTTGGAAAAGGGTAAAGTAGGGTGGGGGAGGGGAAAAGGAAGAATTTTTCAGAAATCCGGGTACGTGACTACCCGTCCCCGTTTGTAGAGGTCCTGGATTTTGGGGGGGGGGGTTTATGTTCTGTCGTTAATTTAACTTATAGGATATTTGTTTTGGGTCCCATTCTTCAGAGATTATTATTGGTCTATGTATGTTTGTTGATCTCATTGCTAGTGTCTCACTGGTTTCTAATTTAAATTTTTTGTCTTGTTTGTCAATTATCACATTTTCAAAGGAGGGGTAATGTCCTGTGTCTAAGTGGTAAGCTACCAATTCAGAACTTACTTTTTTTTCCATTTGGTCTTTTTTTTTTTTTTTTCTTTGTTATTTGCAGCTACTTTTAAACTGCTTTTATGTTTTTGTATTCTTGTACACGTTACTGGAACCATTCCAGGTATTGATTTTATATGCTATTTTAGAAACTATTTACTTATTCATAATGTTTTTGGCTCTTATTTTTTGACTTGCTACTATGCAAGCATTTTGTATTAGTCTCTTTTCCATACTAATACTTCCATAGCCAGGGTTGTCACCAAAAGGCTTCATACATGTTATGGTTTAGGGCCTCAAGTTTAAATCCAGCCCTACTTCTACTTTTTCCCATTCGTAAAGCTATTAGTGCAATAAGGGGGTGATACGGATGTTCATACTATCCTTAATCTCTTGCAGTCTTTGACTTTATTTAGATATACGTTTATCCCTTCCTTATCCTCCAAATCACTTCCTAGCCTTATAGCATTTGCCTGCTCCAAATTCTACTTACAAATTTCATCATATTATATTCACTAAACTTCTGTTTGCATTTTCTACCTTTTTTTTGTTACTGTAAACACCTAGTTTTTATTTCTGCTGTAATTGGCCTTAATTTATATACACTGTGTTCAAGACTACCTTGTTCATACTTTGTGAGAGTTTATACTGCTTTTGATCCCCATGATTTATTATTAAATTTCTTCTCTTCCAGTTATGGACAAGTATAGAAATGCAGTTCTTAAGCTCTTTCTTCATAAGACTACACCTGATACATGATCAGGTGTAGTCTCTGAAATACCTGATCATGTATCAATATTTACTTTGGCTAACATCAGATTGCAGCCAAATTTGCCTGGCATTACTCCACTTGCCCTAATTCAGTGTTTCCCAAACTGTTTTTAGTAATGGAATACTTTCCATCAGGAGCGGATTAAGATCGGTTGAGGCCCCGGGCGCAGAATAAAATATTGGGGCCCTTAAAAAAAAAGAGAGAGACAGGGAAAATAAAAATACATATTAACCAATTTTTTAAATAAATAAAAAATATTATGTACTATTAATGTTTTTTTTTCCAATAAAATTTGAATATAATATATGTATAATATAATTAATAATAGCATAATAATAATCACAAAGTTTTGAACTAATATGTTCAACTAATTTGTTGGGGTTTTGCGTGGGCCCTTCAGAAGTCGGGGCCCAGGGCGCGCGCCCGGTGCGCCCGCCGTTAAATCCGCCTCTGCTTTCCATCTCACAACATATTCACAGAACTCTTACAAAACATAAGTTTAGTGAGAGATGAAGAATTGTTGCTAATATTTTATTACATATGGCACGCTGTGCATCAGGAGCATCTTAATTTCCAACACATGTAAAGCCAAAATTCAAATAACTGTCAGTTTCGTTTTGGTCTTTTATTAGTTGATTCCTGTTTTTCACTTCGGATTTCTGGGGAACAAAATGCTGCAATTGTTCATCCTCACTTTGAAGTGTGACATTATTGTGTTCGTTTTCATCAACCAAAGTTGCACTATTAGAAGTACGTTGCATCTCTTTTTAATGTTCCTTTTTTTTCAACCACAAATCCATGGTCATTTATTTTAATAATAATATTTCGAAATACTAATAATTATCAATTTATACAAGGAAGTGACTTTAGTTATGATACCGGTTTGCTTCCTCCTCTCCTTCAACCCATGTACTCTGGGCTAAATCGCATATGAATGGCATACTTGCCATACTAGATCACTACATTGCTACCTTTTTTGTAGGTGCCATTACCTCTCTGCATTGAGCCTGCTCAAACCATTCGAGGCCTTATACACCTCTCTCAATCTCTTATACTTATGATTGATACCTATAGAATATATATATTCTTTTACAGTTCATTTCTAGGGGTGACAACTTTCTCACTGTCTCTAAATTCCTCTGGTAATGATTCAGAATTATAAATCCTTATCTAATCAGTGCCTTTTAGTTCATAGGGGACTTACACATCCTTTAATGTCACTCTACTCTTAAGTTTAACGAAGACTTTCCCTCGCTTTAAATCTATTAGTTATAATTACTTATCACTTCAGTATAAGTTTCAGGAACAGAACAGTCCATCAGTCTTCCATGTTTTATGTTTCTATGAACATCAAAAAAAGACTTGCTTTCGATGGCCTTGCTATACTTCCCTTCGTTACCTTGTTAAGGTCCTCTCCTTCAGGGCTCCTATGACTAGCAGTCTTCCTAGTGGTTGCTGTGCAATACTGATTTGGCCTTCTCTTTCCATTGCTTCACTCTAATTATTTCCTTCCTTTTCTCTTTGTTTTCTTTACTCTGCTACATACTACTGCATTTTTTGATCATATCCCTTTCCTAAAATTAACCCAGCTTACATAACTGCATTCTTAACCTGACCACCCTTTCCTTCTGACCACTGCACTCCTCTCTGCTTCCCCTGCCAAAAACTTTTTTTTTTTTTTTTTTTGCACCTTCTCTTCCCTCTCATCCTCAATTGCTGGCCAATCGTGTCCCCATTTTTCAGCAATTTCCTCCTAATTCAATTGCTGTCTCTCTACCTTTTTGCTTAGATTTGTTCTGATTGGACGGTACTTGTTCATAGCTGAAAACTTTGTTTTTAAGCCTCTAAATCATTCTTGCTATCAATGTCCCATTTACTATAGTCATGCCTATAGCATGAAGTTTTTGAAATTCATGCAGGTGCATTTAAACAGTGCCTTCCCCTCACTACTAAAACTCTTCCTGGCTTCACTCTCTAGCAGCCATAATTGTTCATTTATTTCAGGAATGCTCTCGTTCATCACAGACACTTTTGTTTACTCTACTACTTTTACTTGGTTCTCCCCCCCCCCAAGATCCGTGACCCTTCCAACTCTGTGTAAGCCTCTACACCCCCCCCCCTAGTTTGTCATCAATTGTTTTCCCAACTTACCACTCTTTCAAGGATAAATTCTCCCCTACATCAACACATCTCGTTAATCTACTTTTGTCAGAATCACTCTTTGCCTTCCAAGAATAGTCTTATTTACAGATTCCATTATCATGTTGACTTAATTCTCCTCATTCCATTAATAAAATCACTCTGTAAGATATGTATTCTTTTTCTGCCCCTTCTAAAGATTTGTATTTATACCTATCCAAATCTTACCATCTATTAATTTTTCTTTAGCCTTTATACAGTTGGTACACTATGATATATATCTCACACCACCCTCTATAGCATTCTATATGCACATATACTATGCAAGATTTACATCTTGCATACCTCACCTCACCTCCTCCAAAAGAAAACAAAACCCATTTTTCTTATTCATGTTGAGGGAAAGGGAACCATAATCTGCCACGCTAGTCTAGTGCAGGTTGGCAGATAGACTATTTAGTAGTCAGGGGCTTGAACCCTGGTCTACTCAAGGCTACTGCACTCCCGCTCCTGACCACTCTGCTACGGAGGCCTCTATTGCCTTATGCAATGGGATAATCACCTTGTCTCTGCTAGCAAAATTCCTATATATCATTGACAAGACTCCATGACCTGCTCTGGCAGCCTTTGCACTGTTCAGAAAACTTCATATCTGACTGCACAATTACCCCCTAGATCTTTTTCACTCTACAGCTCCCTGCGTGTAGTACCATAGAGTTGGTAAGTTTCTCTTGGGTTACTGCTACCCATATGCAGTACTTTGCATTTGTCATTGTTAAACTTCAGTTGCCACTTCTCAGCCCATCTGCCTAACTTTTCTAAATCCTATTGCAATAGCATACTATCTTTAGTGTCATTAACAACCCTGCCAACCTTTGTATCATCTGCAAATTTGGACATTAATCCTGATTCATTGATATCACTGATTATCATCTGCAAATTTGGACATTAATCCTGATTCATTGATATCACTGATAAATACACAAAACAATGGGCCCAGCACCGAACCCTGGGGGACTCTGCTAATAACATTAGTCCACGTAGAGCAGTATCCATTTATTACCACTCTTTGCAGTCTCTCACTCAACCATCCCTTTATCCCTTGCCCTTAATGTAACTTGCCCTTAATGCCATGCTCTCCAATTTGTACAGCACTCTTCATTGTGAATCAGTATCAAAAGCTTTCCTGAAATCTAAGTATACGATATCAAAATAATTTTTAGCATCCAGTTCCATTGTGACAACATCTTAGTATCCAATCAAGTTTGTCAGCCAAGACTTCCCCTTAACGAATCCTGGTAAAAATATCCTATTTTCTTAAGACTTTTATTATACGTAAACGTTTTGATTATGATTTTTTGTAAATTTTAATTTGTGATTTTGATATAATTAAACTGTGATTGTCAGTATATGGTGTTTGTGGAATAATTGTACACTGTCATTATTTTAGCATTAAAAAATAAATATTTCCTTTTGTTTTCTCATTGTCATTAATACAGTGAAAACGATGAATACAGTGAAACTTCTAACGGACACCTCTCGTTAACGGACATCTCTCTACAACGGACATTTTCAAATTCCCCACCTCACCTCCATTGGTTTTAACGTGTTTGCAGCTTCTGTCTAGCGGACATTCTCTGTAACGGACGCGGACAGGCAATCTGCACTGTTTCGTTTAGATTAGCACTTAATTTGATCTCCCCATAACGGACTGCGGGAGAGCTCACGGCCCTTTTTCTATGAACTTTTCTTCCACGTATCCTTCCTCCACTTTTCTTCCCCAATCGTGTGTTTATTTTCTATTTCCAATTCTCTGAATTTTATCAAGGTTTACATCGCGGTTCTAAACCCTTTTTCAAGAATTTTAAGTCACGTGTAAAACTTCTGATGAATTCGGTGTGTGCAGGGGGGGGGGAGATTTGGTCGGCCTTTCGTCGTTTCAGTTTTGTTCAGTGTCGTGTGAAGTGCACAATGTCTTCTTGTAAGCATTTAACTTTAAAAGATAAAGTCGAACTCATTAATGCGTATGATCGGCAAAAAAACAGTGTTCGCAATCTCGCTGCAAAATTCAAAATCGGGAAGACGCAGGTAAGCGACATCCTAAAGAAAAAAATGAACTGCTCAAACAATTTTGGCAACACGGAAATGATCAGGTTCAAAAATCATTCCCGAAAACTGTTAGACTTCAAATTGACAATGTTACGTACGAGTGGTTTTGTCGCGAACGTGTTAAAAAAAATTCTCATTAATGGGCCTATTATTAGGGAAAAGGCTTTGGAGGTTGCGAAATCTATGGGGGTAAATGAGTTCAAAGCTTCTGTGGGATGGCTAGACAAGTTCAAAACTCGGCATAAAATTTCTTGGAAAACTGTAAGTGGTGAAGGCGGATCTGTTGGTACTGGGGTTGTAACAGAGTGGACCGTTAAATTGGAAGATTTATGTCGTGAAAAACGAAACAGGGTTGTTTTTTAAAGCTCTTCCAGAAAAAACAATGAGTCTAAAAAACGAAAAGTGTCAGGGCGGAAAAATTTCTAAGGAATGCTTGACTGTACTACTGTGTACAAATATGCTGGGAGACTTTGAACAACCTCTTGTTATAGGAAAACCACAAAATCCTCGTTGTTTCAAGGGCATAAAGTTGAATCTTTTGAATGTTGACTGGTGGAAGTCTAATAAAAAAGCGTGGATGACACGAGATATCATGAGCGAATGGATAAGTCACTTTAACCAAAACATGATTCTCAAAACAGAAAAATTATTCTTTTCATGGATAATGCTGCATCTCACCCGCACATTGAATTGTCCAACATCCAAATCGTGTTTCTGCCACCAAACACATCTGCAGAGTGTCAGCCCTTGGATCAAGGGATAATAAAATTTTAAACTTCACTACAGAAAACGTGTTTTAAGACATCTCACTGCAAACATGAACGATGTAACGAGTGACCTTGCAAAGAAAATCAGCATCCGAGATGCGATTCAATGGATTTCCTCTTCAGTAAACGCAATTAGAAAACAAACTGTCGTGAACTGTTTTGTAAAGTCTGGCTTCTCAAACGCAAAAATTGAAGTTGTGAATAGCAATGTGGAGCAACAAGAAGAACAAGAACTTCAACATCTATTGATAATGTACGATACTTCCGCTACAAGTGACCCTGGCTACAAAGATATAGACTCGAACCTCACTACAGAAGATGGTGCTCTAGATATCAACGACATTATCATCGATATTTTTCAAGAAGTTCCTCATGAGGATGAAGAAATGGAAGGAGGGCATTCTGTCGAAGAACATATTAACGACGAACCACCGATGAAAATAGAAGAGCGCTCGTACAAATCAATCGTTTAAAAATGTTTTTCGCCGCTGAAGAAGATACTGAAGGACTTTCGATGGTTTCTTCACTCCAAACAAATGTTGAAAACAAAATTATCAGCCGGAAGAAGGTGCAGAAAAAAATAAGTGATTACTGTATGTATTTTTCTTAAGATAAAGTCATAATATGCATAGCACAATTGTATGTATATTATTTACAAAAATATTGTGCAAAATCTGTATATAATTTAATTTAATTTTACGTTTAACAATTTTTCTTTCTTTTTTTTTCCCCTCAGACTTCTTGTTAGCGGACACTTCTCTCTAACGGACAGATTTTCATTCCCCATGGCTGTCTGTTAAAGGGAAGTTTCACTGTATTATGTGATATGAATTCAAAAAGGTGAACAATTCGTAAATGAATTAAGTTATACAGTTATCTAATAACAACAATTGTAATTTCTTATTTATTCAAATAAGGAAAAACAGCTACATGGATAATATTAGACATAAATTAATGAAACATCAGAATTTACATGTAACGTATACAATGTGCTACTGCTCTTAAAAATTCTTGTATAAGTCGATTGATCACCTTCGTCATATTCCTTGCATAACATTTTTAGGTTTGCATGTTGCATTATGTAATAAACAGTTTGCTTCTTTCTTTTTTTTTTTTTAAATCAAATCTACCTCCGGGGGCTCACATCTGGTGAGCATGGGCTTGGCAAACCCAGGGTCCTGAGCTGGATATCATCATTCTTCTCTTTCTTGGTGATGCCTTTCTACTTCTCTCTCTCTCTCTCTCTCTCTCTCTCTCACACACACGGGGGGGGGGGGACTCGGGAATTTTTTTTTTTTGGCTGGTGCAGCATAAGCCTCAGGCCTCCTTGTACCATATGGCTAATAATAATACCTGTGTTACCCTGTGCCAGCGTAGTTTCATCTGCTGCCAGCTTCAGTCACATCTTCTGAATAAGATCCCAAATGGATGGGCGAGATCAAAACACCTAGTTTTGAAAACCAATGATTCTAACCTTCGCATTGGTTGTTAGTTCTTTCTTCCTTTGCAAGAGTAGACTTGCATACATTCCAAAGCACTGGAGGAAAAGAGCAGAAATTTTATACACCTGTAGGAAGTATTTTTGCCTACTCGTCTGAAACTCCCACTAACGTACGTGCAATCAAAATCTTAGCAGTTAAATTTCGTCCTCTGTGTTGTTTTGGTTTTACCAATACAGTTATGTCTGCTTCTACAATTTTCCCCGATCCACCCAACTTAATGGTTTTTTTATTAACTGCAATCCGCAAATATCTTAGTTTCTTATAAAACTAGATTGTAGGTAAAACTTAGCTTAATTTTTAAGTTTCTTATAAAACTTAATTGCTGTCACTTTCGAAATTTCCAGATGGAATGCTGTCTTAGTTACTGGTGCACATGTTGACCAAAAGTATAATGTACATTATCTTTTTCAATGAAACTTTTGTATTTTCCATAAAACTCTTTCAATAAAGAAACTCGTGAAGAACATTTTTTGCAACACCACAACTTTCCACATGACTCTGTTCGTGATTCAATTAGTTGAAAATAATCATTGCACTTAAAACAGTAAAATTTCTTATCAATTTAGTTTTCGTCAAAAAATCAAGCAAAGTTTTTTTAAGTGCAATGATTACACTTCTGATTGTAGTCAACAATTCCTTTGATGGCCATTTCAATTCATACTCTCTTTAAAATACAACAACAATTTGTCAATATAAAGATTTATTTATTTATTTATTTATTTATTTATTAGGTCTTTATAAAGACCTAATAAATAAATAAATCTTTATTTTTCATAATTGTTGCTCTTTAAAGGTAACCAGAGACATATGCCAATACATTTTCATTATAAATATCCATATTCTCACTGTACCTGGTTGATTCTGAATCCTTTCACTTCATCACTGAGAGTTTGGCTTTGCATGACTCTATTTCATAAATTTGATTTCCCCTTGCACTGAAAATTACTCACCAATGTAATACTTTTTTTGGTAGGACAGAAAAAAGAATATATTCAGCCATTCGAAGGTCTTTGGTCATTTTTCATAACATGCTAAAAGTGATTGTGCAAAGAAATATGGTTGTAAGTAGGTATTATCTTTTTTCCCTGCCCTGAGTGAGGACAAACTAATGCAGAAGAGGCAGCTGCTGTAGGCAATCGATGGACAGGTGAAAGCTGTTTCTGTGGAAACAGAACATCGCTTCTATATTGATGTACGAAAGTCTTGTGAATTAACAGAAGACCAAAGAAAGCTCTCGTGGATCCTGTCTCCTTCCTTTAACGACCAGGTTAGTGAAACGTCATATATTACTCAGCCGCCTAGCTCAAAGAATTTCATAATTGAAATTGGACCAAGGTTAAATTTTTCCACTAATGCTGTGGTCATTGCACATTCCATCGGACTTTGCAACGTAATTCAACTAGAACGATCGGTTCACTATCATGTGGTTGTAGAATCTGCCCGTTATTCAGGGAATATGAAACTGCATTTTGTTGAAACTTTGCACGACCGAATGAGAGTATCCAGAGCCGATCAGTTCTTTTGATATAATGGTAAATGTCCCAGCATGGGGAGAAGTGGATATATTAAAAGGACGAAAGGCATTGGAGGAAGTGAGTGCGGAATTAGGATCATCTTTTGATGACTGGGATTTAAATTACTATACAGCGCTGTTTTTCTGAGGAATTAAATTGGAACCTAACGCGTGTAGAATGTTTTGACTTAGAAAGGTCAAATAGCGAGCATAGTAGGCTTTGGTTTTTCAAAGGCTAAATAATCATAAACGGAAAAGAAGAAAAATCATTATTTGACATAATGAAAACTCAAGATTCCCCAAACTGAAATAATGTAATAAAGTTTTGTGATAACAGCAGTGCCATAACAGGTTCTGAAGTGATTTGTTTTTGTCCAAAAAATTCTACCACATCAAGTCCTTTCCATACAGTTTCCAAAATCCAGTATAACAAAACACATTGTGTTTTGTTATACTGTATTTTGATTTTTTATTCTTAACATTCAGGCTTCTTTGAACAATACTAGCTGTGTTGCGTGACTGGTTTCCTTCCTTGTGTACTTGTTCCCGAGCTTAACATCAGTATACTCATGTGACTGCCTAGTGGCTTTTATAGGACAATGGTCTCGGGGGCCCTCAATGATCTATCTGTCAGAAGGGAATAGAACTCGTGCCGTTGACCAGTTTTGTGTTATTCACTACAAAACACTTTCAATTATAGTCAGATCTTGAGTGCCGCAGTGAAAGTTCTTTTATTCTTACGTCTGCGTTCTGATCATCGTGTGAATGGAGAACAGGTCTGAGGCAGATGTTTAATACTGACTCATACTAAAGAAATTGTACATACATTATTAATAAACACTAAAGCTCTAATGGCAGTGACAGGTAAATAATACATTATCTAGCCACACCAATCCAATTTAGACCCATTACATATATAGTTTGATTTTAATAATTTTTTTTTTTTTAATATGGTAATTGATGGGCTCTTAGTGTGTGGATGGCTCATCTCTAGCATGAACTCGCATGTGATTGTGATGTACTGGTTACATTTACTGTCAGAGAATTATAATGGGTGACAAAACTAAAGGTCATGCTATTTAAGATAGCACTCATAAGAAATGCTTTAACTTATTAAACATTATTATCTATAGTGAAATGTAATAGATGCCAATACTAAGTGTTGTGCTATTTTTAAGAGAGCAGCATTAGGATATTCTGTAACTTACCAATACTAACATAATAATCATGTTATTGAGGAGAAAGGTTTATACATAACAGAAGGAGTCATTATGACTTGCCGAAATAAGGATGAATCGTTCTATGGAGTGTGGGACTTGGAGAGGAAAATACCTGATTCTCAGTCCTTTTTGGATTCTGCTACCTCTCTGTCAAACTGCTCTCTCTCTCTAACCAACGATGCCCTGTTATATCGTCCTCTTGGGTATATCACCCCTTATCTCATTAACTTTCATCTGCCCGGAGCTTGGTCTTGGGGGGAGGGGGGCAACTTTCCTCTGACGCAGTGACTTGAGACAAACCGAAAGAGTATTTACCTGAGAGAGTGAAGCTCGTATTTTTCTGGACTAGTGAACTTAACTTCTCTGTAGAGACTTATCTGGAGTTGAGACAACAGGAGGTTTGTTACCGTATTAGGATGACATCTAAACATGTTCGGGATGAGAATTCGATGCTACCGAATTTAGGAATCTTATTATTGTCGAGGAGCTGATAGCATTTAGTTTGTCCTGTTAGTTTAGTAGTTATGTTTTCTGCTGGAATGACCAAAACAACTCTTTAGCAGACAGGGCACAATATGGGGGGGATGTATGGGGAGTGTCTGCAAATTAATAAGTAAAATGGGGGCATTTTACAGTTTACTGCAGAAATGCATGATTTTCCAGCAGGAGTAGTCCCTTTTAGTGGGGCAGTGAAAGGAACAAGTGGAAGAATAAGAGCATGTCCATGCTACTGGAAGAGGAGCCCATGTGGTTGCTGGTACAGCAGCATATAGTTTTGGGAACTTGAATATCCCAGGTTACAACCTTCCATGGGAAGATAGCATCTTTAAATATCCTTCAAACTTTGCTTCTCCACTGGAAATTGCTGTAGAAACAAGTAATGGTGCTTCTGATTATGAAAACAAATTTGGTGAGCCAGTAGTGGCTGGATTTGCATGTTCATTTGGAATGCGGTTCATGCTAGAGATGAGCCATCCACACACTAAGAGCCCATCAATTACCAAATGGAGAGAGGAAAGAATGGGTGAAGCCTATGTTTTCTGGAGGCATTGGTAGTATTGAAAAGACCTGATTTAAAAAATTTGAAGCCAGTAAAAGAATGATAGTGGTAAAGATTGGAGGTCCAGTTTATCATGTTGGTGGTGGTGGGGCTGCAAGGGGATCAAAAAGCTGAACTGGATTTTGGGGCTGTTCAATGTGGTGATACAGAAATTGAATCGAATTGTTAGGGCTTGTATTGAAATGGAGAGGAACATTTATCTTCAGCATTCATGATCAAGGTGCAGGTGGAAATGGTAATGTATTAAAGGAAATTGTAGAACCAGCAAGAGCTGTTATTTATTTATTTATTTATTTATTTATATATATATATATATAAAGTAAGTTAAGGTATAGGTTATAATTAATACATATACATAGTGGATATACTAAGGCAGTATCCTGGTAGACAAGTCAAAACACAGGCAGACCCCTTTATATAGTGGATTTAACTGTTAACTATTTGCCATATCCACTATATATATATATATATATATATATATATATATATATATATATATATATTTACTGACAGATTTCAACTTGGTGATCCAACTATAACTATGCTTGAACTGTGGGGTGCTGAATATCAAGAAAGTGATGCAATTTTAATTGCACCTGAAAATAAAGAAATTTTTAAGAAAGTAGGGAAAAATGCCAAGTACGTTTTGTTGGAGAAGTCACTGGAGATTGAAGAATAGTTCTCCAGGAAGAGGGTAATGGAAGAAAGCCCATTGATTTGGAACTTTCACACGTGCTTGGCTCAATGAGAAGAAAGACTTCATTGTGGAAGGCATAAACTTCCTCTGTACCCACTAATTTTACCCAATTTTCTTGATGTTTTTACAGCACTGGATAGCATTAGCATTAGTAGAGGCATTTGATGCAAGAAAGCAAGCTTATGCAGAATCAGCCAAAAAAAAAACCACTTCCACTTCACCCCTCTGTTCGTTCAAAATACCTGTCCAGCTGAGCCTTAAACTTATTTAGGCTATCAACCTCCACCAAAAGGGATGGAAGTCTCTTCCACCAACCAACCACCCACTGGCTAAAGGCAAATTTCCGCACGTCTATCCTACATCTGTCTTTCCTCAATTTGAATTTATGCCCTCTCAGGTGATTTTTCTGAGCTAGAGGAAGAATCCCATCAGCATTGAGCATGCTTAAACCATTCAAGGCTTTATACACCTCTATCAGATCACCTCGCTGGTGCCTAGTCTCCAGACACTGTAATTTGCAAAACTTAAGCCTTTCTTCGTAAGAGCACCCCTTTGTTCCATTCACTAATCTTGTTGCCCTTCTCTGTACTTGTTCCAGCAGCTCTACATCCTTCTTGAAATGAGGCCTCCAGACCTGTATACAGTACTCTAGGTGTGGCCTGACCATCGCCTAATACAATGGAATAATCACCTCCTTATCCCTGCTGGAAAAATTCCTGTATATCATTGACAATACTCCATGAGCTACTCTTGCAGCCCGTCTGCACTGCTCAGAGAACTTCATATCTGCCTGCACAACCACCCCCAAGTCCCTTTCATTCTCTACCACTGTCAGTGTTGTACCACAGAGTTGATACGTTGCTCTGGGGTTGCTGTTTCCCATGTGTAGTACTTTACATTTGTCAATGTTAAACTTCATTTGCCACCACTCAGCCCATCTGCTCAACCTTTCCAGATCCTGTTGCAGCAGCATAGTGTCATAGTGTCCTTGACAACCCTGCCAACCTTTGTATCGTCTGCAAACTTGGACATTAAGCCCGATATACCATCATCAATATCATTTATAAATACAGAAAACAATAATGGACCCAACGCTGAGCCCTGAGGGACTCCACTAATAACATCAGTCCACGATGAGCAGTGTCCATTGATTACCACTCTGTCTTCTCCCCCTCAACCACCCCTTTATCCATAGCAGCAATTTGCCTCCAATGTCACACTGCTCCAATTTGTGTAGCAGTCTTCCATGTGCAACAGTATCAAAAGCCTTTCTAAGATCCAAGTATATAATATCAAAGTTATTCCCTGCATCCAGTTCTTTTGTGACTGCATCATAGTATCCAATCAAGTTGGTCAGGCAAGACTTCCCCTTAACAAAACCATGCTGTGTCTGAGCTATAACTGAAGTCTTGTCTAAATGATCCTGCAGTGCTTCTTTAACCAGTGCCTCCATTAATTTTCCTGGAACAGAAGTTAAGCTCACAGGTCTATAATTACTTGTGTCAGCCTTTGATCCTCCTTTGTGAATTGGGGTCACATTTGCACATCTCCATTCTGTGGGTACCTCCCCTGAGTCAAAGGAAGCTCTCATAATTAAGGCTAAGGGTTTGTTTATTTTCTTTGCTATTTTCTTTGCTGCCTCCTTTAATATAACTGGATAGATCCCATCCACTCCAATTGCCTTTCTTCTGTTTATCTTCAACAATTTCTCCTCCACTTTACTCTCAGTTATTACAAGATTCTCTAGCTTACCCAGAGTTGAATACACCTCTGGAATTCCCCTTGCTGAATAACTCATGTGTGAATGTCGATGCAAAATATTCATTTAGTTTGTTAGCTACCTGAGCATGATCATCAACACTTGAACCATCAATATCAAGTGGACCAATCTGAGTCATCCCCTTCCTTCTAGAGTTTACATAAGTAAAGAACTCTTTGCTGTTTTTCTTTGCATCCCTTGCCAAGGATTTCTCGTAATCTGCCTTCACCTGCCTAACCTCCTTTGTAACTTGGTTGCATATCAACTTGTATCTATCATAGGCTTCTGTGTCATGTGTTAATTTGTATGTATCCCATGCATTTTTCTTCTCTGCCATATGCCTCATTAGTTCATCTGACATCCATTTTGGCCTAAACCTTGAACAATATTTCTTAGTTGCTATGTAAAGCCTAGTAGCTTCCAAGATAAGTTCTTTGAATGCTTCCCATTTTGAATTTGCTGTTGGTAACATCATCAGTTGGTCCCACTGTATAGAATTTAAATACTGTCTCAGTCCATCGTAGTCGCCTTTACGGAAGCAATAACCCTTCCCTTTACCCCTAATGGTAGTTACCTCTTTGAGTAAATCCCACTTCAGCACACCGTGATCACTGCCACCTAGTGGTTCATTTATCTGCAGATTCTTAATGCATGAAGAATCACTGCTGATAATCAAATCAAGAGTATTACTCCCTCTAGTTGCCTCCCGAACATGCTGATGTAGAAAACAATCATCCAATAAATCCACAAAAGCCCTGCTAGTGTGTGAGTAACCAGCCCCCAAAATCCAGTCAATATCTGGGAAATTAAAATCTCCCATTATAAGACACTCTGATTTACTGGCCCACTCTATTTCCCTGTACAGTTCCTTATTATACTCATCAGAGTCATTAGGCCTATAGCACACTCCTACTCTCAATTTTGATCTCCTAATGTTTATGTCACACCAAACTGACTCCACACTGCACTGTCCAGCGATGTCGACTGGCTTCACTTCCTTGGTTTTTATGTGTTTCTTAACTAATAGCATAACACCTCCCCCCTTCCTATCCTGTCTATCCTTTCTGTAGACGTTGTACTCCCCAAATTGCAGTTCCGCATCCCTTATATCTGTGTGACACCACGTCTCTGATATCCCAACAATATCTGCCTTCGATGTTTTGAGCAATACCTCAAATTCATCAAATTTATTTACTAAACTCGTAGCATTGGTGTACACGCAAGTATACCTGCACCTGTTTCTATTCTGGATAGAGTACTTAGATTGCCATCTGCGGCTGGCAAGTGCTATTTGACTAATAAAGTTGACAGAAGTGCGACTGGTTTGGTTGCCCAACAGCAGTGTTTTGGTCCTTTACATACACCATTAGCTGATATGGCAGTTGTTGCACTATCATTCTTTGATACAGTTGGTAGTGCCTGTTATACTGGTGTTTTGTTTTGCTCGTTCGGGCTTCTTTGGACGACATTAGTTGTGTTGCGGGATTGGTTTTCCTTCCTTGCGACCATGTTCCCGAGTCTGCATCGTCTGCAAACTTGGACATTAAGCTTGATATACCATCATCAGTATCATTTATAAATACAGAAAACAATAATGGATCCAACACTGAACCCTGAGGGACTCCACTAATAACATTAGTCCATGATGAGCAGTGTCCATTGAGTACCACTGTCTGTCTTCTCCCCCCTCAACCACCCCTTTATCCATAGCAGCAATCTGCCTCCAATGCCACACTGCTCCAATTTGGGCAGCAGTCTTCCATGTGCAACAGTATCAAAAGCCAAGTATATAATATCCAAGTTATTCCCTGCATCCAGTTCTTTTGTGACTGCATCATAGTATCTAATCAAATTAGTCAGGCAAGACTTCCCCTTAACAAAACCATGCTGTGTCAGAGCTATAACTGAAGTCTTGTCTAGATGATCCTGCAGTGCTTCTTTAACTAGTGCCTCCATTACTATTCGTGGAACAGAAGTTAAATTCACAGGTTTATAATTACGTGTGTCGGCCTTTGATCCTTCTTTGTGAGTTGGGGTCACATTTGCACATCTCCATTCTGTGGGTACCTCCCCTGAGTCCAAGGAAGCTCTCATAATTAAGGCTAAGGGTTTGTTTATTTTCTTTGCTGCCTCCTTTAATATAACTGGATAGATCCCATCCACTCCAATTGCCTTTCTTCTGTTTATCTTCAACAATTTCTCCTCCACTTTACTCTCAGTTATTACAAGATTCTCTAGCTTACTGCCAGAGTTGAATACACCTCTGGAATTCCCCTTGCTGAATAACTCATGTGTGAATATCGATGCAAAATATTCATTTAGTTTGTTAGCTACCTGAGCATGATCATCAACACTTGAACCATCAATATCAAGTGGACCAATCTGATTCATTCCCTCCCTTCCAGAGTTTACATAAGAAAAGAACTCTTTGCTGTTTTTCTTTGCATCCCTTGCCAAAGATTGATTGTAATCTGCCTTTGCCTGCCTAACCTCCTTTGTAACTTGGTTACAGATGAACTTGTATCTATCATAGGCTTCTGTGTCACGTGTTAATTTTATGTATCCCATGCATTTTTCTTCTCTGGCATATGTCTCATTAGTTCATTTGACCTCCATTTAGGCCTAAACCTTGAACAATATTTCTTAGTTATGTAAAACCAAGTAGCTTCTAAGATACGTTCTTTGAATGCTTCCCATTTTGAATTTGCTGTTGGTAACATCTTCAGTTAGTCCCACTGCATAAATTTAAATACTGTCTCAGACCATCGTAGTCGTCTTTAAGAAAGCAATAACCCTTCCCTTTACCCCTGATGGTAGTTACCTCTTTGAGTAAGTCCCACTTCAGCACACTGCGGTCACTGCCACCTAGTTGTTCCTTTATCTGCAGATTCTTAATGCATGAAGAATCACTACTGATAATCAAATTTAGAGTATTACTCCCTCTAGTTGCCTCCCAAACATGCTGGTGTAGAAAACAATCATCCAATAAATCCATAAAAGCCTTGCTAGTGTGCGAGTGACCAAACCACAAATTCCAGTCTATATCTGGGAAATTAAAATCTCCATTATAAGACTCTCTGATTTACTGGCCCACTATTTCCCTGTACATTTTCTTATTATACTCATCAGAATCATTAGGCCTATAGCACACTCCTACTCAATTTTGATCTCCCAATGCTTATGTCACGCCAAACTGACGACACTGCACTGTCCAGTGATGTCGACTGGCTTCACTTCTTTGGATTTTGTTTCTTAACTAATAGTATAACCCCTCCTCCCTTCCTGTCTTGTCTATCCTTCCTGTACACATTGTACTCCCCAAATTCCAGTTCTGCATTCCTTATATCTGTGTGACACCACGTCTCTGATATCCCAACAATATCTGCCTTTAATGTTTTGAGCAATACCTCAAATTCATCAAATTTATTTACCAAACTCCTAGCATTGGTGTACACGCAAGTATACATGCACCTGTTCTTTTTCTTAGCTACCCTAACACAACCCATGTGTTTACTTGTACCGCAATGACTCCCGGCAGTCTCTGAAATATCCTGCATCTTGTTTTCCAGGCGTCTGCTCATTCCAATAGAAGCAGTGCAAGAATCACTTTCACCTCTGCCAAAGGCTACTGTTAATCTACTAGTCCTTGTATCCCCCCCAAGCTAACAGTTTTTGGCCCACCTAACACTGCCTCGATAGAATCAGGAAACATTCTTGCACCCTTTCTATTTAAGTGTATCCCATCCCTGTAGAAGCAGTCTCTTCTGTTAACAAGTACAGACCAGGCTGAAAAAAATTCTACCCCTTGAGCCCTGCACAATCTTTTCAGGGCCAAATTGATTGACAGGGCTCTCATCATATACTCCCTCCTATCGTGTCTGTGCAGAATTGCAGGCACTTTCAAATTCAACCCTAATTCACAGCTTTTTTTTCAACAGTGACCTATACTTGTTAAGTAATTCTGCCGGTCTCCTACTCTTAATATCATTAGTGCCAACGTGTAAAACTATATCACCTTTTATGCCCTTAAAAGATGATTTACTATCAGTATTTAAATGTTAAATATTTCCTTTTTGTTTTCTCATTCTCTTATTATAATATTTCTAAATATAGAGTTGTTTGTACCACATGCATGTTACAAACAATTCTGGGGAACAAAAAATGTGCTTTTTATTTTTCACTGAAAGCTATGCATAATCACTCTACCTTAAAAAACAATTGACTGATATACACACAATCAAGGGCATATCGGTGGTGACTATATCTTCTATTCTTGAAATATTGATTCAAAAAAGAATCGGCAATGATATTATCAAAGTGATGTATATTATGTTATCAATTCGTAAAATGATTTGTACAGGTATCTAATACCAACAAAAAAGAATTATATATTTATTCAAATAACAACAAAGCTACACATGGAATAAAAGGGTCATTTAAATAAATGAAAGCATTGGATTTTATTACATGCAATGTACACAGTGTGCTATTGCTCATAAAATCTGAAAGGCGATCATATTCTTGGCATAACATTTTCAGTTTACATTGTGTAATACATGCCTTGCTCTTTAAAATCAAAGAACCTGAATCACTGAGCCAGCTTAGTTTTTACCTGCCACCATCTCGAGTCGCATCTTCTGGATAAGGGACGAAATGGATGGGAGAGGGAGAGAGGGAGAGAGAGAGAGAGAGAGAGAGAGAGAGAGAGAGAGAGAGAGAGAGAGAGATTAATTTGGAAAAAAGTTGATTCCAACCTTCACATTGGTGGTTCTGTTCTTTCTTCATCAGTAAGAGTGGAATCATGTACCCTCCAAAGCATTTGAGGAAAAAGAGCAGAAATATTAAGAAATTTTAAATATCTGTGGGAAGTATTATTGCCTACTTGTCTGAAACCACCAGAATATACGTGCAATCAAAACAATTCACTCAATCAACAGCTGCAGCAGGCATAATTCTACTTTAAGAATCTGTACCGTGGGAAACATCAGGAAATGGGCAAGAAAGCAAGACTAACATACGGCAAAACAAGCTAAACTTTGAGTCTTCTCTGTACATAATTTTCTAAGAATCCCAGGAAAAATATCCATTGCAGCTTTCATCTGGGACAAGCATGGTTTAAGGGAGCTTGTGGCTTTTGTTTTTATATGGTGTACTTGGGAGAAGATTTTCTACGCTTGCCGCGAAGTGCGAGGTAAAATAGTTAGACTGGTCATAAAGTTAGATAAAATCTCATATTTAGAATTATTAAAGCCATCTTTTACATTACATAACAGATACCAAAACTCAGGGATGGTTTTGTAAGGTATCAAAATCTTAATTTTGATGAAATGATCTCCATTCATCATCTAGAAGATCTATTTTGTCTTCAGAAACAAGGTGAGGGAACTGTATCGCTAAATGGGAAGTTGAGGATGGCGATTTGACACTATCATGTATCACTGCTGGGTCAAGAACATTAAGACTGGCGATTAATTCCATCATCATTTAGAGGAAATCTTTTTCTGATTTCCATACAAAGTTCAACAAGAAATTTTAAACAATCATTTTTAAACCTGCTTTCACTGTCACCAAGTGGTGTTGAATTTAATAAGACCATACAATGGCCTTTCAAATATATTTTATTCAGAGGCTTATGATTTATTGCATTGCTTGGATCAATTTCAACCAGCTTGCCCGAAGTAATGACTACTTTTTTTTATGAAAAAACTAAGAATATTTTTATACTCAATTGAAACCATTGAATGAAGTAAGTGCAATCTGAAATGTTCAGATTGAAATTCAATATTCAGGCAGTTTATTTTCTCCAGTACATATCCTAAAAACAACAACATATGCTTAATTCTCCAGTGGGGCAAAGACAACTTAGTTGATTTCAACCCTTCTAAAACTCAGTCTTGTCTTATCTCACAAAAAGGATTCTTCTGCTCCTATGCTTATCTTTAGTGACACTCTGATTTCTAGGCAAAATGATCTCTTTTGGGGATTACCCTTACTTCTAATATCTCTTGGCAAAAGCACATTACAAATATTGCTTCCTCTGCATCTAAAAAACTTGGTTTTCTCTTTTGCTGTCGGTGTTACTTTTCTTCCAAACCGCTGTTCAGTCTGTGCAAATCCACCCTACTATGGAATATTGTTCCCACAACTGGGGTGGTGGCCCCAAAACCTCTCTCAGGCTTCTAGATTCCATTCAGAAGAGGGCAGTTAGGTTAATTAACGACTCCTCTCTAACAGAGGCTCTCCACTCTGTCTCATAGACGTACTGTTTCTGTTGCATGTGTCTTCTACAGATACTTCCATGGGCACTGTTCTTCTGAATTGGCTTCTATAATTCCTGCTCTCTTTCAAAACAGTCCGAACACATCCAGCCAACATTCACTTACTGTCCAACTTCAAACTCACAGAACCAACTTTTCATCTTCCTCGTTTATTCATTCAACTGCCGTTTTCTGGAACAACCTTCCTTCATATGTATTACTTGAAAACTTCAGTCAACAGAAGTTGAAGTCCAATGTCAACAAATGTCTTCTCAACCTCCAACCCAAGCACGGTACTAAGTACTATAGGTTCTAATACCTCTCTTGTTTGGAGTTTACATTAAAAAAAAAAAAAAAATTTGAATATTCTTCAGCTCAGATTAATCCTAATAGATTTTGTCGACAGCTTCTTAAGATGTCAATGTCTTTGGACCACTCATCACAAGTCCTTCATTGGACAGTTCTCACTTGCATTTACCTCAGTGTTCTTTCTGAATGCATTTTAGGTCTGTGGAAGTTGAACAATGATCATGAAGGCATAGATCGGTATTTCCCAACCTTTTTTTTTTACCATGTCCCACCTAAGTCTTTCTAAAATTCTGATGCCCCCTATGTAACGTTGGGAAACACCGATATACATATTTTTTATATCCAAAAATTGAATTATTCCCTAAATGAAGCCTAATTCCAACTTGTTCAGGACACGAGACTTAGGTTTTAGGAAGAAATCATTAGGAAATTATTAAGAAAAAAATAGTAAGTAAATTTTCAAAACATATAATAGGCATTGTGATATCCAGTCAATTTCTTTTCTTTAGTAACAAATCATTTATGGCACTAAATCCACATTCAGCTAAATATGAAGATGGAAACGGTAACAACAGCTCTCTTGCAACGTTGGTTGAATTTGGGTATTTAATTTCTGTTTCATCACAAAGCCATGCCATCGCTTCTTTTATATTGAATAAAGTTTTAACTGACTCATCATTTTGCATTTCTGAGAATTCTTCTTGGTGTACTGTATTGATACATCAGGCAAATCCACTAACATTGGTTGCATCATCCAGGTTGGAAAATCAATTTGTTTTAAATCAAAAAACCTTTCTTTTAAATCATCGGACAGAATTTTCAGATGATCAACAATAACAAATACAGCGGTATCAGTCACTTCACATTTGTGCAGACAACGAAACTGTTCAAATTTTTTTTTTAAAATATATTTTTGACATAATTTAATAAATGTAATGAAACCAAATGTCTTCGCTTTTGCATCGACGAGAGTTTTATTTGTTCCTTGAAGTTGTTTATTTAATATATTTAGTTTTTCAAAGATATCGGCTAAATAACTCACAAATGCTTTACCATCGACTGTTAACAGATGCTTCATTTTAGGTTTGTCACTTAAAAAGTCACTAATAGTATCAAATAGTTCCATAAATCTTTTCAAGCAGTTCCCTTTCGAGAGCCACCTTACTTCAGTGTGAAGTAAAAGTCTCACATGGTCTTCATTTTGTTCTTCACAAAAAAAGCTTGAAGAGACAAGTTTTCCCTATGAATAACACAATGCACAAGAAGCATTTCTGGATTCTCATCTTTCATCAATTTTAATCAGCCATTTTTCTTGCCCATCATATTAGGAGCACCATCTGCAGCGCAAGATGTTATATTTTTCATTGATATATTATTGTCATCTAAGTAATTTTTTAGCTTATTATCTTTGGAGGTAGTGGTGCTCTCTAACGATTTACAGAATAATATTTCTTCAGAAAAATTACCTTTATCAATATATCTTACATAAGTTATCAGTACGGCTTCACTGTCTCTCAAAGTTGAGTCATCCATTTGCACTGAGAATTTTCTTGTTTTCAGCTTTCCAACAAGTTGTGTTTCAATATCTTCACTCATTTCATCTATTCTTCCGCTAACAGTATTGTTATTGAGTGGCATAGCTTTCACGTCTTTGTCATCTTTTTCCAGAACTGTTTTAAGAAATGCTGATATTGATGGTTTGATTAAATTCTCTCCTATAGTATGATTTTTCCCAGATTTAACAATGAGTAAAGAAATTTCATAACTAGCCTCAAGAGTACGATTGACAGTTGCAGTATGAGCAATAAACAGATTTTACCAACAATTCTTCTTTTATACAAGTTAAGTCATAGTAGGCGGTTGTTTTAAACTCTAGACGAGCAATTTTTGAATTGCCCCCCTGAACAATCAAATTTCCCCCATGTGGGGTGTGGGACCCACGTTGGGAAACACCGGCATAGATACTTCAAAAACTGTCTTTTGCTACACACAGTAGACTGGTTACAGCCAACTTTTTTGCAACCTTGTGTATCTTCTGTGGATACAGAAGCCTGAATATTTAGGCTATGTGCATAACCTTTAAAAAAAATCATTTTCTGCAAATCAATGTGGTCCTAAGAATGCTGGATTTGAGATACAATGTGTTATTATAATTGTTATTATTATTTTAATTTTGTTCTTTTGTTCAGCTTAACAGAGATTAAACCAATGCAAGGATATTTTCTTTTGAGACTTCAAGAAATTTCAAAGCTGATTCTTCCTCATCTCATCTGGTCCAACAAAATGAAGATGGATTTCTTTGCGAGCTGTTCAAATTACACAAATGGAGAAGTAGTTAATCAAATTAATAGCATAGACTTGTTAACAGAAAGTAATTTTTATTTCTTTTTACTTTCAGATTGATCTAATTATGAAATATTAACTTTCATATAGAACAACACAAAACAGTTCTCAATTATTGTAAATTTCTACAGAAGGCAAAATGTTTAAAATTACTCCTGAAATTCAGTTTGCACAACGTCTTGCTGGAAATGACAAAAAGATCCGAAATAAAGCTTTAAAAAATCTTCGTAGATGGCTTACTGTAAGATCAAATTCGAGCAATGTTTTTACAGAAGCAGATATGCTAAAATTATGGAAAGGCTTATTTTATTGTATGTGGATGAGTGATAAACCACAAGTGCAGGAAGACCTGGCTGATAAAATAGGGAAATTGATACACTCCTTTGGCAATATAGAAGGCTCTTATCTTTTCATTGATACTCTCTTCCAAACCATGGCAAGAGAATGGGGTGGAATAGATAGGTACAGGTTAGAGAAATTTATGATGTTTGTTCGGCGTTTCTTAAGGGAAAGCTTTATACTCATTCGAAAATGCAAATGGAATAAAAAGCATATGCAGACTTTTAAAAAAATATTACAAAAAACAGTGACTAGTCCTAATTCAGATAAAGTTCCACTTGGGTTGAAACTACATTTTGCAGATGTATATTGTAAGGCGTCGCCGTCATCTTGTGGATGGTCTTTGGTTACGTGGCACGTCTTGATTGGGTTGGTTCTCTTGCTCGATTCAAGGCGCCATCTTGTTTCCTCTCGTTTCTGTGGGGCGGCGCCCTTTTTCTGTCTAGTCACTCAACTCACTATCTTTTAGGACAAAATCCCCGCCCTCGGTCTCCAGAAATTATATAACCCATGTGACTGCAGCAAAGGATTAGCGCTGTGTTAAAGGATCGGACAATCGCAATGCGTCGACCCGATCCCCCGCAATAACTTATTTTAGTTGGTTCTTACCTGTGCTGGTGTGATTGGATATGGGCAGAGAGGATGAGACTTAGTAAAACACATAACAATATTTACTAACACAAAACAAAACTAAATATACAACACTTGTACTCTACTTAAGTGATCAGTTTAAATAGTGGCATTCAGGCATTAGTTTCATTTCATAATGTCAATGTGTGAATCAGGTATTAAGCTAGTACAATCTGCTCTTCATAGAAATTCTGTAATTTGTCTTGCAACATTAACTCTTCACAATTCTTACCTTTTGTAGTGTACTAGATTATTCTAGGTTAACTGTCCAGAATGCTTATAGAACTTTTTGGTACTCCTCATATTCTGAGGCTAAACGCGGGTGGGTATGTTTGATTCTCCTGGCTGCTAGTTATCTTTTGGTGCATCCTCTATCATCATTCGGAACTCAGCGCTTGATCACGCTCGATTATATTGCGCTCTTCTTATGGACATCAGGATGGGGGTTTCCGTGTCTATGGGAGCATTCTATTCGTTTAACCTACAGTGTATTAACATGTAATTCATTTGTGGTTAGGAAAGAAGCATTGAACAGGTTATCATTTTAGTTTCGGTTTCGGATTGTTACATTCACACGAATAATATAATTGCTTACCAGTTAATTTGCTCGCTCCAGAATTCAGTGATACGGCCTCCTTCTCTTCAGCGAAATCTGGGCGGGGTCCTCTACTGGTTTTCGGGCGACTTTTCTGGTGGCCGCTCTGCTCCTTCTCAGCCTTTGTCTCTCGCTGCTCTGGCGATCTTTCGACTAGATGTTCATCTGCGAAGAGCCAACTCTCCTCTCCTCGGTGTTCTCTCTCCGTCCGAGTCTGTCTCCTTCTCCGTCGTAACCTGTCCTCGTCGTCCCCTGTCTGACTCAGCCCTCCTGTATATATCTCGGACTTGGGCGCTACTTTCCCTCTTTAACTTTTTTCTTCGTTGATTACTCAACAATGAGGAATTCTTCGCTCCCTCCCAATGACAGTGGGGAAAATCGTAAATATGACAGAGTCCTGTTCTTTTAGTTGCCCAAGTCTGCGTCACAGGCAGGTGTGAGCCTGGTTTCGCTATCAACCTAAACCTTGCTTTTTGTTTATTATCGTTAACGCGGGGCCGAAGTTCTCGCTGACTCTTTCTACCCCCGTTACGATCCCCTGTTCAGAGCGAAAGTAAGTTTGTGTTAGTCATGGGCTCTTGCCTTCTCATTGGCTCACTCACATCTTCTCTTCAATACTTTCGGTTTGGCTTTCCCTAACTTGAATATTACGAATTCTAATTGAGGACTGTTTTTCGATAATTTTGCCCTAATACCCTAAATATCGGTTTTATTTATTGAACAAAGAATTAGATTTATCCGATCGTCGTGAGCTGAGAATTTATCAGTCTCACAATATGTGGATGAGCTCACTCGAATTGGAGGCCAAGAAGTAAATATTTAAATAAAGAAAGCTTAATACTAATGCTTTTACTATTTGTTGATACAGTTGACAATGCTATTGCATGTTTACTGTTTAATCTATAGTGATATAATTTATATTGGTATAAAAATGTGACAAATTTCTAAACTTACTGTGTACTTGTAAATAGTACAGTTGCTTATTTTTGAATGATGGATTATACCAAAATATGATCCGTCAGCATTTTATACATATTTGTTTTTCAGAAATAAATATTGTCGAAATTGTCAAAAAAAAAAAAAAAGAAAAAGGCGTCCGCTAGGTGGCGAAGGTCAGTGAGTTACTGAATTATGTGCTCCTAAAATACTCAAATACCTAAGTTAACCTGAAAGGATCATAAATGAACTGCATATTGACAGAGAGCTTATGAGAAGTGGAATCTGGATATAGTGTCTACTAATGGAATCCTGAACAGGTAATATGTCTGATCTTGATTTTAAGCATTCATACTTCGCGTAATAGTTGAAAGGAACGGTTGGTTTATAGCGATTCAGTGCAGCGGAACATAGCAATATTCTGCTTAAGGCAATACGGCACTTAAGCTCTGAACAAGGTCAAGCGGTGACAAAGTTAGGGATTATCCCCCCCCACCTGCATACTTCATCGGCTAGTCATCAAACGATAGAAGTGCCCTATCTTGTTGTGATAAAGACTACCTGCCTCGAAATTACTGAAATTCCGGCTCCATTTGCATTTCAGAATGACAGATTTCAGCGCATCAGCCGTGCCACTTACTTGCTGCATATGTCTGACCAATGATGACTTCATAATTAAATGCGTTACTTGTCACAAAAACTATTGCAACAAGCCTGATTGTACTTCTGTAGATATCAAGAGATTAAATAAAACTAGAAAACGCAAGTTTGAATGTAACGCTTGTAGGCAATAAACAGGGAAAAATAATGAAGAATTACCTAATGAAGTCATTTGTGAAGATTCTTGCACAGAACAGATTAATGACCTTGAACAAGCAACAAGAGAAATCCTCTCGCAGACTGACCTTGGAAATGGCATCTTGAGCCATCCTGAAGGATCAATTTTTGAAACCTTGGGATGCGATATTTGCCCGGAAGACTGCGAGCACTCTGAAGGTGGTTTCGCTAGACAGAGGAGCAATCATAGCCCGAATGAAAGGCAGGAAGAGAACCGTAAAGAATATGTCTCGCGTACGGAATTAAAGGATATCCTTGCAGACTGCATCAGCCCCTTTTCGATGCAGGCTGTGGAATACGTTGAAAACCTCGCAAGCAATTTCATCCCTGTACATAAAATGCTACAGGAACTGCAGGAAGAGAATTTTCTTCTCAAAGAACAAAACAGTAAAATATTGCACACCCTTAAACGACTGGAGGAAAAGCTAGGATGCTTTGAATCTATCCTCGTTGCACAAGGTGGCTCAGCGGCCCCCGTAACCGATGAAACTTGCTATGCGAGGCAGAGCTACCCAAAGAAAAGTAGAAGTGATATGCATGGATTGTACAGGAGGACAGAAAGCATTGAAAATCACAAACAGAAGACAAGAAAAGAATTGAATTCGGGGGAAAACATATCAGAAAGAATTGCAAAACTACAAGACAGCCAAATAATATGTGAATTTCAAGCCCAGCCGGGAACTGTCTGTTTGCAGCAGGACCTCGCAAGCAATAGCACCAAATCCAGTGAAACTTTAGGGACAGCACAAGGAAATGGCTCCACACATTCCACTAGGAAAAGTCTAAACCAAAATAAAGAAGTCTCAGAAATATTAGGACAACAGGAATCAACTGAAATGATTGGGGCATGCATGTATTCCGAGAGTACGAACGCCAAAGTTACATCTTCCCCCTCAAATCATGTTCCTGCAAACCCACTCACTTATGCGCACATCACTATGCTACCTAAAAAGCATAACACTTTTGAGGGTAGAAAAACCCGCCCATCCCAAAATTTCATGCCTACTCTCGCCGAGGACGGCCGACGACGTAATCCAGTTCAGAGAAAGTATTAACGTGTCTTCCTGTAACACACCTGAAACAAACAAACAGTTTTCTGAAATCTACAACATTACTTCCGTTGCAACCAGAGAGCAAATTTTTGTATCAAGGCTGGGGCCCACAACACAGCCCAGAAACATTAAAGCCATGTGTGAGGGCGAACATGGGATAACTGTGGAAGTAAAGCAAGTGAAAACACGACACCCAGCTTACTCCTCCTTTATAATCTCTTGTCCACCAGATAAAGCAACTCGCCTACAAGACGTAAGCGCCTGGCCAGTAGGTACCTTAGTCAAGCCCTACAGAGACAGATGGGCCAGACCACTGGTTAAAAATGATTCAAGGAATCGGGCTCAATAGCAATCAAAAAAAACTACCCCCAGCTGGGGATGCAGAACATCACATCCACCTGTTTGTACAAAACGTGAGGAGCATCTCAAATAAGCTCCACACCCTACAAATGATGATGATGTACGAGGACCTGGATTTCATTTGCCTAATCGAAACCTGGTTGGGAAATGGAAAACAGTTAGATCGGCTAACTGCGGCAGCAAACTGCAAATGTGTGGGAACCGGAAGAACAGATAGGCGAGGAGGGGGAGTTATAATTTGCTATCAAAATAAATACCAGCCTATAAGAGAACGAACAACCAATTCAAATAATTTTGAAGGTATTTGCGTTACCTTTTCAAAAGAGCACGTGAAAATACAGTTATGCATCATATACCTCCCACCTGAGCACACAAAGGAGACAAGAAACGAACTCTATGCTTGGCTTGCTACAAATCTAAAGCCATCAGTCGACACAATAATAGCGGGAGATTTAATTTGCCTCTTCCGAAACACAGGGAGGCCAAGAAAGAGCTGGATGCTACATTGGGTGCATTGCACTTAACGCAGCTTCCGACACCAGTGACAAGGGGAATGCAGCAACTTGACCTGTTGTATCATAGTTCCTTAGACATAAGGCTAGCGCAAAACTGCATAAAATTTAAGTCGGACCACAATCCCATTGAAATAGAAGCAGCACTGAAGATACACAAATACATGCAGGGTAACCACACGAACTGGGAAAAGCAAAGTAAGTATCTTTTCTCCGTGAAGTATATTAATGCAGAGGTCATTCTCAGTCACCTGACTAGTTACAACTGGAATGACCTGCAAGAAAAGCCAGTAGACGAAGCTTTAGAAATGATCACTAAAAAGCTATACCAAACGGCATTGGAAGGAGCAGCAAAAGAAATCAAAATATCTGAGAGAACAAAAGAATGGTTTAACCCACAACTGAAAGCAAGTTTCCTCAGGAAGCAAAAACTGTATCGAAAATGGCAAAAAACGGGTCATCCTGCCGATCACTTTCGTTATAAGAAAGAAAGAGCACATTTCATCAAAGCAAAACGACAGGCACACTGCAGATTTTGTTCATAATAAACTAAAAAGAGCAAAAAGAATTACTAGCAATAGAAATAGCACAGAGAATATGACCGAATGCATTTTCAAGGAATGGGCTAATAACACTTTTAGTAACCTGCATGGACTGAATCAAATTGAGAACACTGATAATGGTAACAATTTTTGAATTCCTGAAAGATTTAAACAAGCGAAACTATTCGGCAATAGAGGAACCAACAAGACCTCCTTTGAGTGAAATACAAATCACCAAAGAGAGCATAATGAAAGCAATCAACGATCTGCCCAATAAGGCCACTGTTGGACCAGACAAATTTCCAATGTTCATCCTTAAGATAAGTAGCCCATTTATAATAGATCTATTACTGCACATCTATCAGGAAATCATTAGGTCAGGAGCTTTCCCGCAAGCCTGGAAAAATTACATTGTAACCCCAATACCAAAGATAAAACACCCAAAATTGGCTAAGGATTACAGACCAATTTCTGTTAGTTGCACCCTACAGAAGGTATTCGAAAAAGCACTGCTTCCCACCATCAATCAACACTGCTTCAGCCATAGACCACCACATTTGCACTCAGTTATTTCGGGTAGATCAACAATAACAAACTTACTGGAAACCCTTTTTCGCGTGCAGAAAGCACTAAATGAGAAAAAGCAAATTGATATTATTTTTTTGGATATCTCCGCAGCCTACGACAACGTCTCAATTCCAGCGCTCATTGCGATTTTAAAGAATTATTTTAATGTAAGAGGAAATTTGTTAACTATAATAACCAGCCTGCTAGAACATAGAAAACTTATTGTTAAGCACCAAAAGCTACCATCTCGCAAGGAGTGCCACAAGGGGGAGTTCTTTCGGCTACTCTCTTCGCGGTCGCCCTGGAGCCGTTTCTTGCACGGTACTACAATTTTATAACATATACTGACGATGTAAAATTCTTCATCACTTCCAAAGACCATGAATCAGCAGAAGGTATTTGTCAGATGGCAAATAGCACAATCCGAGAATTTGAGAGCTACCTGGATTGCATCGGGCTCCGTATTAATGCACAGAAGTCTGCCCAAATGACCATAACTTACAAGCAGAATAAAAATGACATCTCGATCTCTGTGAACGGGTCTAGTGTGGAAAAAGTGCACTCTCACCTGGACCTGGGTCTTAAGTGGGATGACAGACTCACCTTTGCTCAACACTTCGCCCATATCCATATGAAGACAAAAATATTTGCCGCTTTATGGGCTACTAGACAGGAACTGGTAGGAATTAGGGATCCTCAGCTAGCGACCAAGTACATTTTAATGTGTGTCCTGCCAATTGCAATGTATGCCTCGCAAGTCTGGTCTTCAGCTCCAGATTCACATTATAAGTCCGTCCTTGGGATCGAGTACTGGTTCTTGCGATGGCTTAACAGAGTTGCTGGCCACCCTTTTACTATCTCAAGGGCCATTCTCTACTCAAACCTTAACATCACACCCTGGATGCAGCGGACAATTAATAGGAACATACACACTCTCGCACAAATGCTCACAGGCAGAGTGGATGCTCCAGTCCTGGATAATATGCTAGTTAAACCCCGTGCCACTGCTAGACGTTGCGGAGAAGTAAATAATCCACTGCGTTCAGTCCTGAACAATCTTAGTAGCCTGCAAAGATTCTTCCCATCAAATGCAGCGAAAATATTTAACTCACTACACATAGATGCCGAAAAACTGTGTGAGGATGCAACATACCGGAAAGAGATCTTCCAGAATTCTTATAGACTTACCGAAATATGAATCGGCTGCAAAGTACCAAAGAATTGTGAATAAAAGTGAAACATTCTGCATTAAGAACAATAATAATTTGTTGACTGTAAAAATATACCTTCTGTAACAGTTATGTTAATATGTAAGTTATAGATGGAATTATTAGTGAATTGTAAATATATGATTTGTATAATGTATGTACAGAATCGTTAATGTGTAAATACTGTATATATTAAACATAAAATGTGTATATAATATTTCGGGACGAGACTACGTGTTCAGTATATGTAACCCACTGCACGTAGTATCTCGTACCCTGATATGTACTTAGCACCCTCCTGGCACTTTGCCGTCCCGGGGTGGTTTCCTTATGGAAATAAACAGATAATAATAATATATGGTAATCTAAACTGAAAGAGGCCTCTGTTCTCTGGATTCATTATAGGAATATAATTCAGCTTTACTGAGAAGACTGATAAAAGACATGTTTTGAGTAAAAATTCTTTAATGTTATATTAGAAACACATTAAAAATAATGTAAATAAATCACCAAAAGCTTTAGGACTTAAGTAATCCTTCCTCAGTCTGGAAATTAGCATTATTACAAGAATAATATCAGGTCCCTGGCCATGGTGGTCATGACACAGTTGCAGATAACAATCAGCTGTTGGAAGTAGAGGCTTGTGGTTGTAACTGTAAACCCTTGGGTATGATGCATGTGCCAAAGTTTATCATTTGGCAGGATGGCTGCTTCAATGATGGGTTGGATAAGTCCACCTTGGTTCCAGTTAAAGGCATCACAAAACAATGTGTAGCATTTCCAACCATGTGCGATGATGGTAATGACAGGATTGGTCGATAATTTCAACATTGTGGCATGGGTCAATGTTGTGCTGGGTAGGCCGGAAGTGCTCCGCGATCGCAGAGTGTTCCAAATCTGCAGAATGGATTGCTCTCGTGTGTGTATGTGGATTCGATCTTTGAGCCTCCTGCCAGATTCACCAATGTAGCAGTCACAGCAGGAAATGAATTCCCCACTTTGCAAGAAGGGGAGGGGGAATAGTTTTTACCCTAGAGATGAGGGGCTGCAATTTCCTGCCTGGAAGCTGCAACCACTTTATCCCATGTCAGTTGCTTCAGGATATATGGTGCTTCTCCTGTTTGGCTAACTGGTTCGTGGTGTTTGGGATTAAAGGTAGTTTATCTTGATAGTTTGATTTGTCTGATATCACAGGTGTGACTTGCATGCCTGTGATATCAGAGCAACACGCTGAGTAATGAGGTTAATCTATGCATTTGAAATGAATTTGTATTTTTGTTCTAATAGTTACTGAGAGATGTTAGAGGGTGTTGATACTCTCAGTGGGGAGGTGTAATTTTCAAATAGCAGGCACATCATAAAAATCCACTTTATTTCTAGTGGGAAGTTGATTTTCTTTTATTCATATTGTTAGCTCAGTTTTTGTTTAAACTGTGTTATTGCTTTTGTATGTTATTAACTGGCTGTTTAACTTTTGTATGATGCTTGAGCTGTTCAGCTGTCATCTTCTGCTTTTTAGGATTACCCTAAAATGCAGAAGGAATTCACCGGACACAATAAATGATACAATAAAAAAACATTTTGACACATCCATCCTTTCCAGTACTTGTCTTGTTCTTCCTTCAATTTTTTTCAAACTATACACTTTCACAATGACAGATGGAAGTTTTGTACCGGCAATCAACTCATTGACTGAAGGAAACTTCTGCACATCTACCATCTTCCTCAATTTGAAAATATGCCTGCTCGTTGTGTATAATCTGAGCAAGAGGAAGAATCCCATCACCATTGAGTTTGCTCAAGCCATTCAAAGCCTTAAACACCTCAATCAGTTCACCTTTGCAGGTGCCTAGTCTCCAGATGTTGCAGTTTTCAGAACTGAAGTGTTACTTATTAAAAAGCACCTCTTTGTTCTGCTCACCAGTCTCATTCCCTTTGCTGTACTCATTCCATCAACTGTCTTATGAGCCCTTCAGACCTGATGTTATGTAATGATGCTATGAGATGTATTGTAATGAAGCTCTTGCAGTACCTTGTAACAGTAATCCTAAAATTAATTTCATAGCTGCTTCAGTTAAATTATATCATTGCTGTAATAACTTTATTCACAATAATATGCTTGTTATTTTTTAAATTTTGTAATTGCTGCAGTGAATTTATTACCAATAATTTAAGTTAGTATTTAAATTTCATCACTGCCATTGTTAATTAATTACCTTTTTTTTTTTTATTATTGTTATGTCTATCAACAAGAGTAATCTGTCCTGTTTCCAATGGTTTAGACTGAAAATTAACTTTAATTCTAGTTGAGATTGATTCTTTTATTCATATTGTAAGCTAAGTTTGCATTTAACTTTCATATTATTTCTTTTATACATTATTAAATGCCAGTTTAATTTGTGTAATGTTTGAGCTGTTAAGTTTCCATCTGATTTTAAAGTTAATCTTAAAATTAATTTCAAAATTATGTGCTGTTTTAGTTGAATTTCACATTTGCCACTGTAATTTAATTTCATTTTTTTTAGTATTTAAACTTTTTCATTGCTGTTAATTAAATTTCTTGATTTCACTATTCCAACTTCAAATTTGTATGTTGCCAAGGTATACTGAATTCTTTGCCAACAGACTGAAAAATAGACCAAGTAATTTTCAGACGAACCATATAGTTGCTAGTGTTCCTCTTTTCAATATGGTTTATGCAACTCGTTGGCTCTGGTAGAATGGAGTTAATTTCCTTCCGATTTACATTGACTAGTTCAGAAAATATGCCTTGGTTAGACCTTGAAAGGTTAAAACTGTGAGCCAATGCTTAATGCATTCAAATGAGTTTTTAAAGAAGAAACTCCTTTCTCTATCAATACAGATAAGTGAAAGAATTTACTATTAAACCCCTTTGTGCTTTTTTTTTTTTTTAAACTTCCAAGAAATTTCTATGTTACAAGATCAGAAAAAAACAGGTGCAGTTGTAGAAAGGTTTATCTGTGCCCTGAAAAAAAATTTTTAAGTGGATTACTTATCTAATGGTAAGAAATATTTGTGTACTGCCAAACATTGCTGATACTAATAATTGTATTGTACACCATATGGCCCCAACTAGATTAACTTTGGATAGAGAAGTGTACAAGAAACCATTTGAACCTACAAAATGTTAAGAATTTTAAGTTGTATACAGTTAAGTGCAGATTCCCACCCTTTCTATGAAGATTACTAGAACTGGACAAGAGAAATATATCAGAAGTTTTGAAGAGACACCCTGTAGTGTTATTGGGTGGGGAGAAGTCAACTGAGCTTTTAATGAAGCTCAGTTATCGAAGGTTAATCTTGATGACAAGTTACCTGCTTACCTGCTGGTGTTTTTTCCATTGAAAAGGTATTTGGAGAAAAAAACATTGAGGACAGCATCAGTTAAGAGTTAAATGGTTGTTACCCTTCCCTCATATGTTCCCTAGGTACGACCAAAGCTGTTCCTCCTCAAACTTTGAAGTAATGCACTAGAAATGGGTTTGAAATCAGAATGTAGAGTCTCGTTTTACTGTAGAGCTGCCAAATGACCTAGTTTTCTCAGGAAAAAGGAAATTGCCTTTGCCAAAATTTATTTTATGAATTCCTTGAATATTGATGATGATGGGCTCAACCTATTTTTCAGAAAAGTTATTCTGACCACAGTGTAGTTTTTTTGAATTGAAAGAAATTCATAGTGATTCTTCAAAACTTATCAAGGATATCATAGGCATTGATAGTAATATTGAACTTGGGCAAGTGGTTGATGGAATAAATGAGTTATGTCAAGTTTTGCAGATGTCAGTAAAATGTTAGGTCCAGATTTCATAAATGAAGAGGAGAATTAAGCTTTTCTGTTACAAGACTTTACACTTAGGAGAATATATTCCTAAAGGAAAAATTGTGCTACCCTATCTTCCAAATTTGGATAGTTGATGGCCCCACTCATGGATCTGTTTGCAGCTGTAAAATATCCTGTGGTAACTGTAGAAGCATTTCTGAAGTCATACTGCTGCAGTGGAATTGGCATAAGCTGAAAGGAAACTTAAATAATGATGGTGATATTTCCTCTGAAATAAAGTTTACAGTGTTTCTTTACCTGCCTAAAGGCATGCTAGATTTAGTGATGTGGGCATCGATCTGGCAAGAACTGTTCATGGAAAGTACTCAGGCAGTATAAATGGGCCAGCTCTAAATACTTTGTTGCAACATGATTGAAGACCAGATTGTGGTTGACACCAAAGTAACTCTTTTATATATAGTAACTGGAGTTTTCTCATTTAGACCACGACCCTCTCAGCTGATGGCATTCACTTTTTTCATTCTAATGTGTACTATTAGCACCAGCTTTTTTCTTTCACTGGAAGAAAGGCTTATTAAACTGCTTTTCTACGAACGATGAGTGCTTATGTTCATTATTACACAATGCAAGCAGGTGAAATCCTTATTTTGCAGGAACCATTCCAGTGAAGTCATGGTTTAAGCACCATATTCATTCAGCTTTCGGGTTCCTTTTGCCTCTAAAGCCAGCAACTAGTTTCACAGGTTTTGTCTGCAGGTCAGTATGATTGATTGTCATCTCCGTTCCACTTGTGAAGTGTGCATTTATTAATCATGCCCCTGAAATGGGACAACTCATTAGTGACAAAGTTTGCAACTAGAAAGGAGGGTAAATCAGGTGTTGCTACCAGTTTTGTGATATTCTTCAATGATGCAGCTTATGATGTTGAACTTGATTTGTTTATGACACTTGCAGCCAATATTCCAAGTTTGTTGTGTTGAATATTTGTGTTATTCCTTTCCTTCTTGCTTCTGTGAATATTGTCAGCTCATTGATTTTCATCCTGAGTACATCTGAAAAATATTTAGATCTTGTGAAGAGCTATTTGTGTCAGAGTGTAACCCACTAAAACTGATAGAAAAGATTTAGAAGAAAGTAACAAAGTTGGTGATGGTAACAGTTTTTGTACTAATTCAGTCATCTGCTTGTATAGAATAAGCTGATTAACCCATCACATGACATATCCTTATCATGCCTACTTGGAAATACTTAAGTATGGGTGCAGAGCCAAAGGACTCCAGTGACATACTGATGTGAATGATGACTGTACCAAAGCTGTACAAATGTTTACAAGACTGACAGCAAAATGCATCAGTGCTAAAATTCTTTTCAAAGTCTAGAGATGTTAGAATGGCTTTTTGTCATTCTAACATCACCACCCCAAATATATTATTATCTCTTTTGTTTTTGAGTGGTTCTGAATTTCTCTGCTCTCCATTGATTAGTGTAAAAATTCACATTCTTGAAGCTTCAACTATTGTATGTAAAGTGAAAATGAGCATTTGATTTTGCTGGATCGTATGAATGTAATGGAAAAGAACCCTCTTAACTCCAGCAATCATAAACTTCAGTTGCTTCCCTGTGCTTAAAGGAATAACTGATTCAACTAGAGATAATATATATACTTAGGACAGAATCTATCATATTTGACTGTGGATATCATGTCAAAGTGAAGCTTTCAGTGGATACAACTTCAATCCATTTAATTTGTTTAGTACAATCTGTTATTTGCTTCTGACGGTTGTAGTTCACCATACCTCATTTCCATTGGTACCTGATTTCAAAACAGTGGACACGATCCTATCTTTTTGTTTCTCTCATATTAAACCAGTGGACACATATCGAAATCTGGCTTCACAACATGAACATATAGACTTTAACCACCAACCTCGGATGCAGTCAATTCTGGCAATTAGGAAAGGAGGCAGTGTCTTAATCTACCAAAGGCAACAGCTCCCTCTTATCAAATCTTAGGCATACCTGGTAGTGTCTTTGAGGCTGTTCTTTGCTACTATCTAGTCAGTGGATTCCAGTTGCTAGTATGTGCAGTTTACTTAACCTCCCTCCTGTTGCAGATTAATGCATTACTAGTTTTTCTGATTTGCTCCTGACTTCTATCAAATGCAACCAGGGTGATAATTCTTATGGACTTCAACTTGCCTCTGCCAGCTGCATTGAAGCTCCTTGAACGGTTACTTCAGACCTCTCGAATTTCAACATCCGTTGCATCTACTTCCTCCTCCCCCTCGTGGAGAAGCCATGTTATAGAGAATCTTTCCAGTTATCAGTGTTGAAGCAGCAATCAGTTCCAATTCAGCATTTCCCTCTGACCACAGGCCAATTGAAGTTTCTTTTATCCTTGTGTCAAAAGAATGCTACAACCAGCCAAACAAATCCAACCCAATTCAAAAGATCAGGAAGTCTGTCTATGATCCAAAATACTTGAATTGAGATGTCGATGGACATCATTAGGCTCTACCTGTGGCAAACTTGGTGAAATCAATATAGAGGAAGCTACCTTTTGGCTTCAGAGATGGTTGTCTTTAATTGCTAGCGTGGCCATGTCAAGAGTTTGCATCATCTGCCCACACTTGAAGCCATGGTGGTCCAGCATCCTGAAGCACCAGTTTAAGGAAAAGCAGTGGCTGCATGCTCAATTCAAGAGGTGATCTTCAGAAAGATCATAATCAGCTTATACAATAGCCAGAAGCACCTTCCAGAAATCCAAGAAGCAGGCAGTCAACTCCACAAAGAAGGTAACCTGTGGCCAGCTATCCTGGTATGTGAAGAAGCTTTGCAGAGAGGAGCTAATCAAGGCCAACAACACCCTATCCAATAAGAAAACGAGAAGTGACTATTCCCATGTTTTGCCTTGACATACCTCCTACTTCATCCAATGAGCTGATGAAGTTGTATAATAGTGTCATCAGAGCTGCGTGGCTAAATTACAGAGTTGTCCCAGTTCTAAAAGTGCAAAATCTGACCTCAACTGCTGACTATAGGCCTATTTCAATCTCCTCTCCTTTTCTGAAATGCCTAGAGAAGAGCATGTTCAAAATGGTTGCCAACCAGATCCTTTCTCAGACTCTTCAGCATGCATGCACATTATGCACTCTCCCAGAGATCACCAATAACATACAAGCTCTGAATTTGAAAATCCTTTAGGCCTGGGAGCAAGGCTATGTTCTTATGCTGTCTTCCTAGATCTGAAAACAGTCAGTGCAAGTTAAGCCTCATATGCACCTTCTGGAGAACTGAGGTTTCACAGCTAATGTCTCTAAGCTCCTCAGGAATTTACTAACCAACAGGTTCCTTACCTTCCAGCAAGGGAATCGCTGCATCACAAACCAGGTGGAAGTCTGATCCAACTTGGGATATACATTGTCGGCACTGCTATTTTATAATTATTCTGCTAATGAATATAAAATACCCTCAGTTATGGCCTATGCCGATGATATTACCTCTCACGTTCTGCTAACACCTCACCAGACCAGGCAAAAGAATTATCAAAGTCTTATCCTGAACAAATATCTGTCTTCCTTTCTGTGAATATGCTGCCCATTTTGGGCTTAAACTAAACCCTGAAAAATCCAAATATATCATCTCACCCAGAACACAAGCAGACCTCAATTCAGCAGCCCTCCATTGTGGGGCATGTTCTCATTGCTGCTCATTCCATAAAATTCTTAGGGGTGGTAATGGACAAAAACCTAATGTATAAGGAACATCCCCAGCAACCATTAGAGCATTATGGGCCTTTTTGGGTATGAAACTATCTCTGTAGTGTGCACAACAAGGAAACGGCTTCTTCTCTACTACTTCAGTTCTATCATCAGTTATGGTGTTGAAGCTTGGTCTGCTGCTCCTGTGTCCAATCTGAAGATACTTTGGGATCTTAAAGTGGGCCAAAAGTTGGGCCACCTATCCTATATGACGTCAAAATCAACTCTGCATGAATCTCAGATACATCCCAGACCAGCACTAGGCATATGTGAGGAAGCTCACAATGACTCTTGGTCTGTGCTCTGCTGTTCTCAACTTCAACATCTGGGAAAATGTGGGCTGGAAAATCCCGGGCAGAGCCCTTAGAAACTTTCCAATGCGCTGTTCTAACCTGCAGAAGCTCTTGACCTTCAAGTGGTACTTTCCCAACAGCATCACCAGTGTGCTGAGCTCCGCCAACATTGATTTTGATTTGTGCTACAAAGATTTGCCTACAGAAGAGAAAAGTGAAAATCCATATTTATGTGCCATCAACATTCCTGCAATTGTCAGTGGAACTAGTCATAACTCCCAGTGAAAGATTTGCAAACTGTCTCAATCTGTTCTTTCATGTTATTATCTGTATAATCACTATTTTGGAAGAACCAGCTCAAAATGTAATTAACTTTAATTCAAATCTGATTATGTTAGCTTTATGTTGGTGAAAACCAGGTATTTGCTATGTACCTATGTAGTTTTCTATGTATTTAATGTAAAGTCTCCAGTTAATTGTTAGGTTGCCTTTAGTGGGAATCGTGCTCCTTGTACATTCCTATGAATAAAGAATATTATTATATAGCAAGTGATACATCTTATTTGGATTATGCCAAGAGCAGTGTTCTTTATGCTTTGTATATTAATGCCTAATTAAAACACTGGAAGATCATGGAAATGTTTTGTCTAGAAATGAGATTTTCATCCGTTCTGAAACATTATTTAGAGTTTGAAAATAATCTGCTGCAAAGGACCAATTGGTGATATACAATTATGAACACTGAATCACCTCATAAGTGGGTGCACGTGCTCAAAATGAGATAAAAGAATGCTGACCAGGGATTCACTTATTGTGAATGCTTAACCATCTGATTAACTGGGTCAGCATTCAGTAACCATCTTCCTTGGAGAAGATGAAGCATAATTCTTGAAATAGGCCTCTGGGGTTGGGCATATTCATAATATAAATTTTTAGTAGTTTACACCAACCTTGCGTTGAACTAATAAAACTAAATTAGTTTAATAACTGGTATTGCTAATTTACAATGAAATATACAGAATTAAAAGTGCTAAAATCTGAAGCTTTCGAAGGCTCTGCCTTCTTTCTCAACAGTACGCTTTATTTTTTGCAGTGCAATCTTAAATAACTGCAGGTTCACGGCACATGCCACGTGATACAATAACACGTGCATTGTTCTCATGCGTACCGGAAGTGGCTAGGGAGCGCGTCAGGTGAAATCGTTCATCCCCTCCAAGAATCACTGTTTCAAAGAGGGGATGAATCCGCATACCCCTATCTCTATTAATGTTGCTCCCAACAGGAGATCCGCCGTGATGTGCTCAAACTCTTTCTTTTCTTTTTTTCCTTATCCTCGGAGGTGTTACAATGTGATTTAGCCCTATCTATTAGTGCTCTAATCACACTGTTCTTGTGATGGTTGGCCTGAGCTGAATTATAGTGTGAATACTGACCTTTACACATAGGTTTTATGTAAACCCTAGTCTTTAAACACGGGCCTTCTCTGTAGACCAACACATCCAAGAACGGTAAAACCCCTCCTCCTTCCACCTCCGAGGTAAAATGTATAAATGGGGAGAAGCCATTAAGAAAATTCAAAACCTCATCTTTACTCCCTTTTCCAATAAGTGAGAACGTATCATCTACACATCTTTTCCACGGACGCATAGGGAGAAGAACCATATCACTAAATATTCTAGCCTCGAGCTCCTCCATCGCCAAATTAGCAATAATCGCACTAATGGGGAGCCCATTGCTGCCCCATGAACCTGCTTATACATAAGTGTCACAAAACAGTGGTGGTTGACAGACTTAATTCTATACCTTTACAAATATCCTCTACGTTTAGTTGGGTCCTACTACAAACTTAAGGTGACATCTTTTTGTAAGGCCATGTGTGCACAACGTACCCCATGTTTAATTGGAATACATGCAGAGAGATGTCACATCAAAAGATATCATGGTTTCATTTTTTCTATAGATTTTATAGCTTTAAATGTCCGGATTGTGGGGAATGTTATGTGGGAGAAACAAAACGGCGTTTAAAGGATCGTCTGGGGGATTGCACGAAGGCGATTAGGAGAGCAGCTTATGCGAAATCAGCCGTAGCGGCGCATTATTGGGAGAAACAACATCAAATCTCCCCGGACGAAGCTACTATCATCGATCAGGTGCATAGGTTTTGGGACCGCAAGTGGCTCGAGAGCTTACGGATTAGTTCTATTAGGAACAACATTAATAGAGGCATATGATGCAAGAAAGCAAGCTTATGCACCCGCGCGCCTGACCACCTAGTTGTCAGGCGCGCGGGTGCATAAGTACACGTGCTTTGAGTGACCGGGGTTCAAGCCCGTGACTGCTGAATACGGTGCTGTTTCTTGTATTCTGTGTATCTTGTAAACTCCTCTGACCGTTTGGTCGTCCCGGAGTATAAACAGAAAATTTATTTATTTTATGCAGCATTAGCCAAAAAAAAAACACTTCACCCCTCCGTTCGTTCGAAATACCTGTCCAGCTGAGCCTTAAATTTATTTAAGCTATCAACTTCCACAACAAGGGATGGAAGTCCGTTCCACCAACCAACTACCTGCTGGCTAAAGGCAAATTTTTGCACATCTATCCTACATCTGTCTTTCCTCAATTTGAATTTATGCCCTCTCAGGTGGTTATTTTGAGCAAGAGGAAGAATCCCATCGGCACTGAGCATGCTCAAACCATTCAAGGCACCTCTATTAGATCATCTCGCCGGTGCCTAGTCCCCAGACACTGTAAATGCAAAACTTAAAGCCTTTCTTCGTAAGAGCAACCCTTTGTTCCATTCACTAACCTTGTTGCCCTTCTCTGTACTTGTTCTACATCCTTCTTGAAATGAGGCCTCCAGACCTGTATACAGTACTCAAGGTGTGGCCTGACCATTGCCTTATACAAGGGAATAATCACCTTATCCCTGCTAGAAAAATTCCTGTATATCATTGATAAGACACCATGAGCTACTCTTGCAGCCCGTCTGCACTGCTGAACGGCACATCTGCCTGCACAATTACCCCCAGCTCCTTTTCATTCTCTACCACTGTCAATGTAGTACCACAGAGTTGATACGTTGCTCTGGGGTTGCTGTTTCCCATATGTAGTACTTTACATTTGTCAATGTTAAACTTCATTTGCCACCTCTCAGCCCATCTGCTCAACCTTTCCAGATCCTGTTGCAGCAGCATAGTGTCAGTAGTGGCCTTAACAACCCTTCCAACCTTGGTATCGTCTGAAAACTTGGACATTAAACTTCATATACCATCATCAATATCATTTATAAATACAGAAAACAATGAACCCAACACTGAACCCTGAGGGACTCCACTAATAACAGTCCACGATGAGCAGTGTCCGTTGATTACCACTCTGTCTTCTCCCCCTCAACCACCCCTTTATGCATAGCAGCAATTTGTTCAATGCCACTGCTCCAATTTGTGCAGCAGTCTTCCATGTGCAACAGTATCAAAAGCCTTTCTAAGATCGAAATATATAATATCAAAGTTATTCCTTGCATCCAGTTCTTTTGTGACTGTGTCATAGTATCCAATCAAATTGATCAACAAGACTTTCCCTTAACAAAACCATGCTCTGTTCGAGCTATAACTGAAGTCTTGTCACACAATGAGGTAGAGAGATTTTAACCCAGTTGACACAATGAGGTAGAGAGATTTTAACCCAGAGAAGATCGAAAAGAGAATATTCCAAATTATCAAGTCTCTGACAGGGAATATCTGAATGGACATATGCATAATTACCACGTTTGAGGCGAAAGGAATCATACAGCGAACAGTTTGGGCAACTGACATGAGCAGTAGTTGAATCAACCGATAACTGAGATTCTGTCAGAAAAATTACTTGGGTTTGGCCGACTGTAAGTGGAAATGGACATCGTTGAGATTAGAATTGAGACCACGTATATTTGTGAAATGATTTAGGAAGTGCTTGGGAGGTTTAGATCTTTTCGCATATAAGCTTGCTGTATTAGTTTGACAATTCATTGTGTATTCAATAGAAAGAAAAAGTGGGTGGGTGGGTGGGGGGGGACATGCTGTATGAAGTAATGAAATTTTTGGATATGGCGTACATGTGGTAAGAATATACCCAGATCCTTGACATAAACTGGTCTCGACAATACCCCCTGCATACACACAACTCGGAGTCCCTCCATTTACTATCTGCCAGAGTAGAGGTAGCAAGATTATACACTATCCGATCCGGAAGCCTCCTAAAGAGTTATCAATAGGTTCTGTCCGGTGTACTAACTAGAGGCCGGCCTGTGAATAACGTTTTAGAGCTGTACCCTCGATATGTAAGGAAGATTGGATCTCACCATGAGGTTCATAATAACCTCTAAATTCATCAGTCATACTTCATGATGGAAGAGATAGGGAACGGTTGACCGGAACGTAGCTCTGGAGACTAAACATGGGGTCTACCATGTTTAGTAACAGTCCCACCATCGTGAAGGTACAAGCAGAGGATTTAGCTGTCAAAGACCGTCCGGACTTCGCCGAAATTTGGCCCACTTGACTTGAATATCACCCAAATATCAGTTCCAGCAACATTTAAGACTCCCAGGTAGCAAGTACAGCTTGTTTGGCATATCTGAGAGCATGAATGTGACAACCTCAAGGACCAAAGTTTGCTTTCCGAGCTGTAATAAGTAGTAAAGGTGATTGGAGATTGAATTTCAATTGGTAAGATTTCAATATGGGCGGGTAATTTTAAATGATCAGAACGTTGGACGTAAGAAAAGGAGTGGGTCATCTGTAATTGCACAAGCAGAACTTAAGAATATAAAAAAGTGCACTGTAAAACCGCATCTATGAAAAGTATTGCTGAGTGAAGCTGAAAAAGAAAAATTCGCAACACCTGTTCATTCCCTCTAACAGTTTTTCTAGAAGTTATTCGAACTACCTACTTTCACAACTGATGGAAGATTTTTCTCACAATGGACCACCCGCTGGCTGAAGTCAAACTTTGGCACATATTCCCTGTCATGTGCCTAATCTGGCCAATAGGAAAAATCCCATCAGCATTGAGTTTCTTCAATTTATTCCAAGTTTTAAACGCCTCACGATCTCCTCGCAGGTGTCCAGTCTCTAGACGCTGAAATTCGCAGAACTCAAACCGATTCTTTGGTTCTCTTCACCAATCTCGTTTCTCCTTCTCTGCACCTGTGCTCTCGTGGATGGGTCATCTGCACAGTTCGTACGATCGCCGTCCTCTCCACACTGGGTGGGAAAGACCTGAGCTCAAATAATGTTGATGAGGGGGATAATTTTACAAAACCCAGAATCTCGGATTTCTTGTCCAGCAAACAGAAAATCCAACTCAGAATACACGATATACAGACAATATATACAGAGCAACATGGCCTTAGTCGCCGATACTCGTAAAACCCAATAACAATCGGCGCCCGTTCCAGTAGTTCTACATCCTTCCTAAAATGAAGCCTTCAAACGTGTATGCAGTGCTCAAATGTGACCAGACCATTGTTTAATACAATTGGATAACCATCTCCTTATCCCTGCTAGCAAAATTCCTGTCGATTATTGACAAAATCCAATGAGCTCTCCTGACAGCCTGTCTACAATGCTTAGAGAATCTCATATTTGACTACACAATTACCACAGGTTTGTTTCATTCTGCACTACCCTGAGCGTAGTACCACACAGTTGGTACGTTTCTTTGGGGTTACTTCTATCCCTATGCAGTATTTTGCATTTGTCAATGTTAAACTCCAGTTGCCACTTCTCAGCCCATCTGCCTAATTTTTCTAGATCTTGTTGCAGTAGCATACCATCATTATTGTCATTAACCAACCTGCCAACCTTTGTATCATCTGCAAACGTATCCATTAAACCTGGTATACCTTTATAAATGTAATTAATAAATATATAAAACAACAATGGACTCAGCACTGAACCCTGGATGTTGTAGGGTGTCAGGCGAATCAGCAATTTAGTCTGTTTTGAGCCGTATATAACATGTTTGCAAATTGCATGTATTCTGTGGTCGAGTTGCTGTTTTCTAGACAAAAATCGCGATTTTACGAGAGGAAAACCATATTACCCTTCCCTGAGTTCAACTAAAAGGCCCTTAAAAATTCCTTGCGTCATTTAGGCTATTCGAAGTCAAGTCTTTATCCATCCGGTGTGCGGAGGACGGTGATTCTACGAACTGTGGATGGCCACTGAACGCTGGGAGTACCCCCAATAACATTAGTCAACGAAGAGCTGTCCATTGATAACCACTCTCTGTCTGTCTTTATTCATAGCACTAACTTTCCCATAATGCCAAAATTGTCCAATGTGTGTAAAGCGGTCTTTTATAAGCAACAGTATCAAAAGCTTTCCTGAAATCCGTGTAAAAATTGAAGTTATTTTTTTGCATCCAGTTCTTTTGTCACTTCATCACTCCTCTTAACAGATCCATGCCGTTACCGCAGTATAATATATTTCTTTTTGGATGGTCATATCCAGTGACTCGATTATTTTACCTGGAACAGACGTTAATAACAGATCTGTAAATGATCATTTCCCCTTTTGAATTGGGACACATTTGCACATCTTCAGTCCGGGGGCAAGCTCCCGTGTATCTAAAGATGATTTCATAATTATGGTTCTGGGTTTGCTTACCCAGAACCATAATTATGAAACGCTTACCACCTTACGAATATAATTGGACAGATCTCATCCATACCAGGTGCCTTTCTTACATTTAACTTCAACAATTCCCCTTCCACTTTCCGCTCAGTTGCCACAGTCATTCAAATCCCTTTTACAGTTGATAAACATCTGAAATTCCATTTCTTAAACAATTCCTCCGTGTATATGATTGATTCCGTTAATGTTTATGACTTATGAGAGTGCTGAAAACTATGTTTGCTACAGTATTTGGTTTTGGAGTTTAACCATTATAGAATGGCTCACATATATTAGGATCTCTGCTTCTGTAGGTCCCTATTAATCTTACTGGGAGATTGCAAGTGTTTCCTATATATCAGATTTCCTCAATGCTAAAAACATACAAATGTACTTTTAAGTTTTAAGAGTGGCTTTAGTGGGTTCCATAACAGTGTGTCAGCTTTTAGGTAGTCGTTAAATTAACTCTTTGTCAATGCCATTTGTTCAAAATAAGAACAATACCACAGCATGTTGTGGTAAATTCGAAATTCGTCGAATGAGAGCATTAATGCCACTTCTATTATTAGAAAAGTTCATCATTCGCTATTACACAATTTTTAAATGGGTACATCAGTCTATTTTGTTGGGAGTAACCTTGGTTTAAGTAATCTAAATGTCCAGAAGGCACTGATAAGAATCGGAACTTTGATATTTCGCAACAGAAACAAGAATCCTTCAAGGAAAGTGCTGGGAGAGGAAACGGAAACGATCTCTACATGATTTATTGACCATTCTGGGATCTGTCTTTCACGTCGTTCTGAAATAATCCCCCTTGATCTCGCTACTTCTCGATTGACGTACTCATCACAGTGCTGAACACGACTCAAAAATAAAAAAGGTAACGTTATTAAACTTGTTAATGAAGTTTGTGCTTGGAAGAAGATAAAGCCGCAGTTGGAAACGACAAGTTGAAGGACACAATCGGCAGGAAAACCTTGAGGAAACTGTAAGTAAAAACTGATAAACTAGTTAGGTGTAAATGTACAGCACAAAACCACGACTTGTCAAGACCACGCCGTGCAACCTTTGTGCGAAATAAAGTAAATCTCTCAGAAAGGAATCCTTTCAGAGCGGTTTTCACCGTTTAGTCTTGACTTCGATAAAGATTTTTCTCAGATTGGAACTGATTACGAAAAGCTTTGATATATATAAACTCTTGCGTCCGGTTAATTACACGAGGAAGTTTTATGGGAGTTTTCCACTCCTTGACCGAGTTCTGTTTATCTTAGGAGTGACTGAGGTTTTTTCTCACGTAACCCGTTAATACACAACAGAACAGATATATCATCACATGCCGATGACTTGAGGCTCTTAACAAAAATAGAAACAACCGACGAAGCAATAGACTATAGCAGCCATCAACAAGACCTTATCAGAAATACAGCAGTACCTCATGAGATTTAACTTGCAAGTTAACCCTGAAAAATCCGCCATCGTGGTCTTAATGAAACCCACACCAACAATAATTCAGCCGGTGATTGAAGGAGTTTTGACCCCACCCCCGCGTCGAAAACCAAAGAGATGTGGGTATGATCTTTGAACGAAAACTAAAATTCCATCTTCATATAGAAGAGGTCCGTGCCAAATTCAATAGGAAACGGTGGATTGATAAACAGCACTTGCTACATATTCAGAACAGAAATCTGATAAAAAAAATGCATGAGGACGATGATTTTCGAAGGCATACTGTATGGAGTAGAGTTGTGGGGCTCGGCTGCAAACACCACCATTAAACGTCGCAGAACACTGACTCCTGAAGTGGACGACCTGGAAGTGTCGGGTCCTACCACAGCAGCATACAACACCGATGGCCAAAGCACTAAATTTAACTAGATTTTCAGTTAAATTTATCCTTAATCCATGAAAGAAGACTAATCTGCACCATCAAAATGATCGCTGGGAGATTCTCAGCGCCCAACATTTGGGATACCGTGTGTTGGCAGACCCTCCAACCAGCTCTCCCCTCTACTCCAAGCTTATTGCTCTCTCTTTGAGAGGCTGCATCTTAAAGATCGTTTCCTCCCTTATCAGAAGCTCCAAATCTCTTTGCCACATTGAAAAGTGGCAAAGCGATTGTAATATCTCAGATCTTGATAGTATAACGAGAGAATTTTTACCTTCAGTTAGAGAGTTCAATAAGAAAGAATTTTTATGGTTTTCTTCAGGATTGCATGGCACATTCCTGCTGTCGGGCCATGGCAGCATTAATAGTAAACTGTTTAAACTAGGACTGTCTCTTACTTCACTTTGTCTGTGTGGGGTTGAAGAGAACGTGGATTATATCTTATTTGATTGTCACTACTATTTGGACTATAGACAAGAACTTCAACTTACTGCAGAAAATAAACCTTTACTTGTTCGATCTCACGTTGCATTTAATGCTCTTAATACATGCTTACTGCTCCCCATCTCTCGTGCCTGCTGCACTGTGAGTAGTCACGCCCTCCAGGTCCTGGTGGGGCCCTCCCCCTCGACCTGGCAGTAGTGAGAACTGGAATGTTGTATCATCTCTCTCTCTAAGGGCGTGTCTCAGAGCTGCTTGGGATTCGAGCCGAATCTTATCAACAACCAAAAAATAGAGGAGACTTCAAGCACACATGCAGCAGGTGTGGCAGGACCGCTGGACAATTTCAGCCAAGGGGGAAATCGCCAGGAGATTCATCCCAGATATTAGCAGCGTCTATCCAAAATCCCCAACATGGTTTTCTCCTGGCCTGTACGCCACGTATTTGCTTACTGACCATGGTGCAATAAAGGCAAAACTAACAACCTTTGACCTAGAAGAGGACCCAACGTGCTCCTGTGGAGGAAATAAGGACTGGGATCACCTCTTGCACGAGTGCCCCCCCTCTACGATTACTTCCGCTCTCAACTTATCATAAAGCTGACTTATATACCAAAAGGCAAAGAAAACCACCTACTGGATACTAAAGAACAGTAGCAAGCTCTCACCAACAACGCACAGCAGCTTTTCTTGAGGAGAAGACAACTAATCGCAGCAACGTGATAACCCTCTACTAAATGAACCCAGGGACCCTGATGGTACTGGAACAAGACAGCAAAACTTGACTAGCATTACCATCATTGGTGTGAACTACCATACCTTCTCCAAAGATGTCACCCGCCAAAGATAACTACCAAGTGAAGAACAACTTGCCCAGGAACCACCACCACCGGAATGTTCCAAAACCTTTGAATAGAGACAACCCACAAATTAAGAAAATCCACGAAAGACAAAAGGTTCGTATACTACTGGACTTGACTCTCACGGATGTGACGAATAAGATAATCTCCTAAATGAAGACTGACAACGCCACTGGCGTGCCACTAGATGTAAACTGCTTTTCTTGGCCAACTGGCATTCTGAACCGGGTATCCTAACTCGGTTCACTTTAAACCCCCCTCTCCTGGTACGGAGAAGGAGGGGTTTAAAGTGAACCTCTCCTCCCCCTCCCTGCCACCTCCTTTTTCTCCTGGTGGGGCCAGTCCCCACTAACCTTTCTGGGGTTGCCTTCCCTATCATTCCCATATTTCTATCTGTCCCCCCTCCTTCAGTCTTTACCTCTACTCTAACTGAATATGCGGAAATGCAGAAACCTACACTGCTATCTTGGAGGTGTGCCCGAAACCCGTTATTGGAGATCACCACACAGACGTCCCAAACTGCATTTTTCAACAGGACTCAGCATCTTACCACACAGCAAAATTGGTAACTTTTATGCTATTTAGATTTAACGATGAGTTTGTCTTCTTGTCTCACAAGGCTTAAAACACTTACACCAATGTTTTCCCTCGTTTTTCTTCCTTAGGGTGTAGACATACCTCAGAAATGCAGGCATTACAGTTTTGGACTGGTCCGGCAATAGTCCAGATTTTAAAATCGCTGGTACATAATGTCGTCTGTTATTGCTCAGAAGAAGCGAACAAATAAGATTCAGTTGCACTGTAAGGGCGTGAAACTGGGCAACGAAATTGGGCAACTGTATATCCAGAAGTTGATTAACTCTATGCCAGATCGTTGCAAGTCCGTAATTGCAGCTCGAGGAGGAAGAACAAAATATTGAGGACTTATTTTGCTGACTTGCAGTACATAATACTATTACGTTAACTTGTGATTTCAGTTTGTACACTTAAATGCAATAAAATGTATGTTTGGTTGTCATGATTGCCAGTTGCATGATTTCTCATATTTCCATCAATTACGCATTTTACCTTTTGGGACGATATTTATGGCAATTAGGTATATCAGGTGGAGTCTTATTGGATTTCATTCATAGAGATATATATCCCATCTAACAAATGCATTTCGAACATTTCTGCAACCCACAATGCAGCGCAAAACACATTATTGCAAAATTCACAAGTGATGCAGTTTTTTTTTTGTCGGCCATTGTAATACCTTGATTTTGTCAATGTTAAACTTCAGTTGCCACTTCTCAGCCCATTTTCCCAACTTATCTAAATCCAGTTGCAGTAGCATACTGTCTTTACTGTCGTTAACAACCCTGCCAACCTTTGTATCATCTGCAAACTTAGACATTAAACCTGATATACCTTCATCAATATCATTAATAAATATAGAAAACAACAATGGACTCAGCACTAAACCTTGGATGTTGTAAGGTGTCAGGGGAATCACCAGTTTAGGCTATTTTGAGACGTGTATAACGTGTCCCCAAACTTCATGTGTTCTGTGGTCGATTTGATGTTTTTTTAGACGAAAATCCCGATTTTTTGAGAGTAAACCCATGTTTCCCTTACTTGAGTTCGACTGAAAGTCCCGTAAAAATTCCTTGCATCATTGAAGGGATTCGAAGTCAAATCTTTTCCACCCGGTCTGTGGAGGACGGTGATTTTACCAACTGTGATACCCAGGAATGTTACTGAATGTTGGGAGTTCCACCAATAACATTAGTCGATGAATAACAGTGTTCGTTGATAACCACTCTCTGTCTGCTCTTTATCCACAGCACCAACTTTCCCTTCATGACAAAATTGTCCGATGTGTAAAAGCAGTGTTTATATGTAACAAAAGGTTTCCTGAAATCCGCGTTAATGATATCGAAGTTATTTTTTTTTTGCATCCAGTTCCTTTGTCACTACATCACTCCCCTTAACACCCCCAGAACAGGTGGTTCTGCAATCTCGCTGCTACACGATGGAGGCACTTATCAGAGTGGTGAACCCAGCTCAAAATGAATTAGATAACGTTCTTAAACTTGTTAATAAAGTTTTTATCTGGAAGAAGATAAAAAAAAAAACAAAAGAAGCCACAGCTGGAAATATGAAGTTCAAGGACACAATTGGCAGGAAAACCTTGAGAAAACTGTAAGGAAAAACTGATAAACTAGTTTGGAGAAAGCAAAGAACAAAAAGGCACGACTTTTCAATACCACAGCGCTCAACCTTTATGTGCTAAATAAAGCAAGTTTCTCGGGCAGGAATCTTTCTACAGTAGGATTTCATCTTTTAGCTTTGACTTTGGTAAAGCTTTTTCTGAGATTGCTATCATGCCAACTACAACGTTCGGTCAATGACAGGAGAGACGTTTATGGGAGTTTTTCACTCCTTGGTTGAGTATTGCCCGTCTTAGGATGTACAGCAGTTTTTTCTCACGTAATCCAGTTTTTCTTGTCTGTCAAATCAGGCAATTCGAAAAGAGAACACGCCACGCGCAATTTACGAATATAATACACACGGGCGAATGAATTTGTTCCCTCGGATGACCTTACAAAGATTGTTTTTTATTTATATATAAATTGCTTGTGTTCTTTGTTCGATTGCCTGTTTGTGGGCAATCAAGCCGAATTTACGAAAGAATAAAACCGTGCTACTCTCGCCTGAGACTCAGCCATGCTGTGAAGAATGACCAGAAAAATTCCTCACATTATTGAAGGAATTCGAACTCAGTTCTTTTCCATCCAGTGTGGGAAAGATGGTCATTATACCGACTGTGCTATGCTACTCGCTAGTGCCAACAAACCAGACTTAATCCTCACTGACAAGAAGGAAATGGCTACCAACCTGATCGACCTAGCGTTGCCTAAAACCAGCAACTTAAAGGATTATTTTCTATAAGTAGCTTATAGACCTAGTCAGGATCGTTAGTTTATTCTAAATTGAGACAGCGAGATTTGGAAGTTAATTAAAACTTAAGTGTCCGTAGATTTACCGTTCGTAACTTGCCGCCATTGTTATGCAATACAACATTATACCCCGAACTAGTAGCTTTAGCATAGTATAGTATAGTATAGTATATAATATAATATTGTCAATTAATCAGCAAAATCTACTCATTTTGTTAAACTTCGTTGTCAATTAAATTGTACTTTTAACTAAATACATATAACGACTTAGATTACAAGCGAAACATAATTAATTAATACGGAAGTTATATAAACAGAACTCGTAGATAATACTCGATACTGAAAAATATATATAGCGTTATAACTGTGTTGGGATACAAGTTTAGGGTTATAATTTTGTACTGAAATTGAAATTTTATTGAAAGTAAATCGAAATCAAGACTCAGACCAGAGCAGCAAAGCAAAAGGCTCAAGCTAATGGCAGTGCTGTGGCTCAGGGGAGAACTGAGGTGGGGGAAAGTTTCCCTCTGAATCACAGCCTTTTAAAATGCACTGCTTGCATGATGTTTGTGGAGCATTTGGGTACGGGACATCATATTGCCAAGGGGAATGTCATTGTGTGTATGCGCGATGCAAGGAGTGTGAGGAAATCAGGCGACAACTCAGCGTTGTTATGGGCCTATTATGAGAGCTTGAAGGACAGGGTGGATGCCCTCGAAGGATCTAAAGTGACGGGCCCATCAAGCTCTTAGCTGCCCACATCAACGCCAGGGCTTACACTTCGTCATCACGCAACACAGCGCAACCCCCAAGGCAGAATGCGCTGGTCCCAAAGGAACTAGTAGTTGTTGGTGACTCTATTGTGAGGGAAACGGGGAACATGCTTTGTAAAAAGGATAGATGGAACAGGACCAGGGTATGTCTGCCAGGGGCAAAGGTTGATGACGTTGTAGAGTGTATATAATCTTTTAAGGACACAAAAGGTGATATAGTTGTACACGTTGGCACTAATGATATCAAGAGTAGGAGACTGGCAGAATTACTTAACAAGTACAGGTCACTGTTGAAAAAAATCCGTGAATTAGGGTTGAATTTGAAAGTGTCTGCAATTCTGCCCAGACACGATAGGAGGGAGTATATGATGAGAGCCATGTCGATCAATTCGGCCCTGGAAAGATTGTGCAAGGCTCAAGGGGTAGAATTTTTTTCAGCCTGGTCTGTACTTGTTAACAGGAGAGATTGCTTCTACAGGGACGGGATACACTTAAATAGAAAGGGTGCAAGAATGTTTGCTGATGCTATCGAGGCAGTGTTAGGTGGGTCGGAAAACTGCTAGCTTGGGGGGGATACAAGGACTAATAGATTAACAGTAGCCACTGGCAGAGGTGAAAGAGATTCTTGCACTGCTTCTATTGGAATGAGCAGAAGCCTGGAAAACAAGATGCATGGTATTTCAGAGACTGCTGGGAGCCATTGCGGTACAAGTAAACACATGGGTTGTGTTAGGGTAGCTAAGAATAGAAACAGGTGCATGTATACCTGCGTGTACACCAATGCTAGGAGTTTGGTAAATAAATTTGATGAATTTGAGGTATTGCTCAAAACATCAAAGGCAGATATTGTTGGGACATCAGAGACGAGATGTCACACTGATAAGGAATGCAGAACTGAAATTTGGGGAGTACAGATAGGATAGACAGGATAGGTAGGGAGGAGGGGTTATGCTATTAGTTAAGAAACACATAAAAACCAAGGAAGTGAAGCCAGTCGACATCGATGGACAGGGCAGTGTCGAGTCAGTTTGGTGTGATATAAGCATTGGGAGATCAAAATTGAGAGTAGGAGTGTGCTATAGGCCTAATGACTCTGATGAGTATAATAAGAAACTGTACAGGGAAATAGAGTGGGCCAGTAAATCAAAAATGGGGGATTTTAATTTCCGAGATATTGACTGGAATTTGTGGGTTGGTCTCTCACACACTAACAAGGCTTTTGTGGATTTATTGAAATCTGTGATGATGAGAAGTTACTTGGATTGAGATAAATAGTAACTATCTCAAAAAGTACAGGATGAGTGGAAGAAAGGAGAATGCAGGTCTAAAAGGAAGTAATGCGACAGAAAGTCGGTGCTCTCAGAACAAGACCGCAGGAAGTCTTGGATGACTGCTGAGCTGGTTTGTCAAATAGAGGAGAAAAAGCTATAATGGGACAGTTACAGAGCGATGAAAAGTACTTACAACAGGCACCAGTTGGTCTGTAATAGTGCCACAAATAAGGTCAGGGAGGGAGGCCAAGACTGTGTATGAGAAAGCTTTGGCTAAGAGAGGAAAGAATGGGGACAAGAAACTTTTCACGTATGTCAATACAAGGGGAAAAAAAAGCTAATCAGATTGGACCCTTGTGCACTGGATGTGGGAAAGTCTTAAACAACCCAGCTGATGTTGCAGTTGAACGATCGTGCTAAGGAGAGGCTGTGTGAGTGAGGCTGAGCCATATGAAATTAGAGGTGCCGTAATTGCAGATGATTGTTATTAGAAAAACCTTTGAGCATAAAGACAAGCAAGGCTCCCGAAGTTGATGGCATATACCCTGCAGTTTTGAAGAAGAGCGCAATTGAGTGTATTGAACAATTGAAGTTAATTATGAGGGCATCTTTGGACTCAGGGAAGATTTATTTAGATTGGAAAAGTGCTACTGTATTGGCAATACATAAAAGCGGTTCTAAGAGCGAATTGATAACTACAGACTGGTTAATCTGGCTTCAGTGATAGAAAAAATCTTAGAGTAAGAGTGCAATCCAGGGACATTTAGATAGATATGATATTCTGAAGGACACACAACATGGCTTTGTTAAGGGTAAATCATACACAGAAGTTAGTGCAATTGCATAATTTCTGTACGTAGCCAAATCATACTTAACTAACTTAGTTAAGTATGATTTGAGGAAAGACAGTTGTAGAATAGATGTGCGAAAGTTTGCCTCTAGCCAGCGGGTAGTTGATTGCTGGAAAAAACTTCCATCTGTTGTTGTGGATAAAATTTATGGCTGAACTAGATAAAAATTGGAGTGACCGGATGGGTGAAATGGGTAGCGATTTATTTTATTTTATTTATTTATTTATTTATTTATTATTATTATTTTTTTGGCTGAGCATCAGATGCTTCAACTAATGCTAATGGTAATTCCCCTAAGATGAATTAATATCCATTGCGAGGTGACATCGATTTTAGGTTTATGCTAAATCTAACAGATGTCTCAATAGATGAGCTGATAACATTAGAGATTCAAAAATAATTTAAAATTTACAAAGCTAGTTTGTTATAGTAAAAGCACACTTACCATTGAATTTATTCGAAATTTTCGAGGATAAATGAAGAGGACAGCATACATACGGGACATCTCCATCCCAATCACACGGTTTGTCATTTCTGTACCGAGTCCAGTTGGAACAGTTGAAACAATTGCACAAAAACCTTGTCCAGTTGACTTTGTACGAGATTTTCTTGACCTTTGAACGTCATCGGAATAAAGAAAATACCTCGGACTGGAGCAACATGAGTGTATAGCTATGGCTAAGAGAACAACCCGCACCTGGCATTTCCACATGATGATTCACTTCGTATCTGTTGGGTGCAAAAGAAATCATTAGATGGATATCGAATTGAACTGGTAGCTTTTCCCACTGCGGTAATCGAAATTTTTAAGACTAATTGAAATCTGTAATTCTTCTGTTGCTAGAGCAGTTCACTGAAACCAATTTTCTGGAGTCCTCCCAACCTTTCTCATATATAAGTGATTTATGTTCCTCCTAACTGGCGAATTGATGTTGCAACTCAGGGGGGAAGTTATGTCATAAGAAAAAGACTAATTTTTTTAATAAGAAAGTTTGAAGTAACTAAACGAAAGTATTAAATAATGACATTATATATATATATATGTGTGTGTAGAAGGCCTGTATGACATGATTGGAAGGCCCGCCTTCCAATCATGTCTACATATTCTCAGATCATGAAATTTAAAAAGTAGAGAATAAAAAGCCCTCATCGGTAGCACAGTTAGCATAATCATCGTACTTCCCACACCATTGGAAAAAACTTGAGTTTGAATCTCTTCAATGACGGTAGGAATTTTTAATGGCCTTTTTTCCAACTAGGCTGAGGATCCGAGTGGGTCAAAGGTAATTATTAATATCCAGAGTCCATCATCTCAGAATCTGTGGGATTTTTGTGCTCGACCTGTCTCCAATATATCCAAATTTATCAGATAACCGAAAGACCTTTAGCCAACGGTGATCTGTAGATTCTAAAAACGCATGGACTGACTTAACCTAAATAAATTACGCCTCTCCGGGAGTAATCCTTCCAGAGCAGGTTTTATATTTTTTAGCCTTGACTTCGGTAAAGCTTTTTCTGCGATTGTGCACTTAATCTGATTAATTTTTTATTTCTATATAAATTATAGCATCCTCCGGGATAGTACAGTGGTTTCAAGACTTTTCCCTGGTTTGGTTGTTCATTTTGATTGTATCCTTTTAGATGCAACAGCACCATAGACTATATTGTGCCGTATATAATGTGTCTATAAATTGCATGTCTTTTTTAGTCGATTGGGAAAGATATCTGAATTTCCGAAAGAATAAAACATACTACTTTCTCCTTAGATGCGGCCACGTTGTCAAAAATACTCACAAAACTTCCTCTCATCATTGACGCAATTCTAACAGGTCTTTTCCACCTGGTGTGGGGAAGATGGTCATTATACCTCACTAGGTTCAATAGACCGGACTAAACGCTCATCGAAAAGAAGGAAATTGCTAGCTACCTGATCGACATAGAGGTGCCAAACACCAGCGACCTCCAGAAAACTGAGAAAAAAAACCAGGAGGTACACAGAGGTAAGACAGGAGCCAAAGAAATGTGGTATATGGAACAAGTAATGACCATCTCGATAACTGTGTCAACCACAGGCATAGTGCCAAAGAGCCTCCACAAGAACCTAGTACCAATAGTCCTGTCAGAGGACACTTATATGGGACTCCAGAAAGCCGCGATCCTGAGCACTTGCAGGACAGTAAGGGAGTTCCTCAGTAATAGTAACCGGTACAGTAACAGTAACCGGACACAAACAACCACCCCATGCACTTGGTACCAGTACCCTTCACTGGACTGAAAACATCCCATAAGGAGAAAAAGTCAATGATAATAATTATAAAATTCCATCGGTATTTACCTTAATTGAACCTTGTATCTAAGTATCTGTTGGGACTTGATCGAGACTTTAAATTCCTCGATCAGGTCAATACATCAGCCAAGAAAGCTGAAGTCTCTGTTCCAAATAATACATCTTTTAGTAGGTAACGAATCTCTTATTTTCCAACAGATGCGTAATTTTCCTGAAAATGGTGTCTTCAAACCTGCATGCAATATTCAAGATACGGCCTGACCATGACGTTATGCATTCGCTGGCCAAAACACTCATTTGCGATTGGCATCAACAGATAATTAAACTTGTAGTATGATGATTCAAAAAGATGGCAGTTTCATCCCTCTCCTCGAATCTCTTGATGATGATAAACCGGTTATAATCACCATCCTCACTGCAACGGTTAGAAAAGGTCTGGTTTCGAATCCTGTCAATGATGCGAGGAACTTTATAACTTTTTTAATTTCATAATTCAGTTAGGTTTGCTCAACCGAACAGGAAACTCGGGATTTTCGTCCTGCAAAACAGGCAAACCAACCAGAGAACATAAGCAATTCATTATGAAAGTGGAGGTGTGAGGAGTCTTAGTTGAGAAGGTCTGATGGTTAGCTTACAGAGATGAAGGAGAGTGTCTGCGCGAAATCCTAGTTGGAATAATATCAAGAGCATTAAAAGATGGGATGGGACGAGGATATCACCTCAGAACAGGAAGTGGGCAGGATGTGTGGTTCTATGAACTTTTGTTTATTTGTTTTTCTTTATTGCAACCAGCAAATCGACTACAGAATCATAATTTACAGACAATTATGTGGCCATATATGGTGTAAGTTGTTTTTGATACACCAAAAAACTTATAAGGAAAACATCAAGAAGTTGTGGTCATTGTCCACCCCTAGGACCTTACCCTCTGTCATCCTTAGCATCTGACAGATTTTCTTATTTAGGTTAGGTTGTGGAATTGGTCCTGTCAAAATTATAACCTGTCGTCACTTTAAAAATATTAAGCAGTCTTTGGATTCAGCTTCCAGTTCGTGATCAAACTTTGGTAAAAGGACGCACTCATCTGATCAATTTATTTATCTGGTTGGTTATTTTAATCTCTTGCTTCTAGTCTTAATCTCTTGCATTCAGTTTTATCTGAAACAGAATGCATTCATTTTATGGCAGTTTTTCTTTTTATTCTATAATTCTTACAGATATCATCTAGTGGACAGCAGATGATGGACGGTGAAGAAGTAGTGTCTTCATGGCTACGGATTACAAGTAGAGGACATAACGTGTTATTAGTGAAAATTCATTTTGATTTGAATCACTCTTGAATATTTTTATATTCCATACTTGAATTTTGTGCCGGTTTGTAGCTACTCCCCATGTAGCCTCAAGTATATTTGGTACTCAGGTCTTTTCATACCCTTCGCACCCAGGCAAACCAGGAAAACACCTGAGTTCGAGTCCCGTCGCTGACGTGAGGAATTTTTATGGACCTTTTCACATTTGGCTGAGTTAGCCGGTCTTAGGCGAGGTTAGCTTAATTTTTTCTCCCGGAAACTGGAGTTTTGCGTCCAGCAAACAGAAAATAGACCTTGGAACACACGCAGTTTGCAGACAATATACGCGGAGCAACATGGCCTTAGTTGCTGATGCTCCTAAAACCCTACAACAACAACAACTGTCCTTTTCTGCCGAGTAATTGAAAAATGAATGAAGAGCTATATTTCCCAAAGAAATTCAAATAACTGTCGATGAACACATCTGTTCTTTTTCCATCAATATTATTCTTCTTAAATTTTTCATTTAGCAGTTTACGCTAACAAGAAATACTGAAAAGTTACCACCATTCATTAAAAACAAATACTTTTGGAAAATCTGTTTGCGTTTATTAAAGCAAAAATAGATGGCGCCACGCTACAATTCAATATAATGCTGTCTAACCATACTGGGCCCTTCGCATAACTTTAACAGGCAGAAGGGATCCACCAAGAAAGGAAAATTCTATATCAAATATTTAATTACATTATTAAGTTTTTTTAGGGTACTCACTTCTGAATCCGTATGGTTCGAAGATTAAGTAAAGTTAAAAATGCCCCAAGGAAAAATAGTTCACTTCCCTTTTCTTAGGTTGTATTTAATTAAAAGCATGATGATTATAATAATTAAAATAAATCCATTTATTCAGCTAACTCAGCGAAAAAGCTTTGGTAGTGGCACATTTATAGGCAGAGTACGCACGCGCACAGTCGACTAACCCAGAAGGGTGACGTATTCATACATTACACAAATTTTCTGGCGTCTTAGGTACCCCGACTTGCATAAATGAGAGGTACCCATTTTTGCAGGAAGCACATCCAGATGGCTGGGCTGTGTGGTCTTGCCCTTCAGTTGTGGCAGCTATTTGGCAGACAGTGCCACTCGCTCGACTGTTGTCCACAGGAGACTGTTTCAGACTTTTTGAACTGCCCACTTTGCCTAATGCGTGAATATGACTGACTTTATCCTGAGCCCCACCGTCCTCCCAACTCCAAGTGGAAAAGGCCCTTGGTTCGAACTCGTCGATGAATTTTTATGGGCTTTTTTTTCGCTCCGTGACCGAGTTAGTCGGTCTCAGGCTAGATTGGCAAGGCCTCCCCCAAGTGGGAAGTTTTCCAGAGCGAAAAACCCCAGTTCCCCCTGGAAACTTGGGGGTTTTCGCCCAGCAAAACAGGCAAATCCACCAGAGAACACAAGCAATTTACAGAGCAATACATGTGGGGATTTAAATAACTATCGTTTTATCCTGAGCCCCACTCCAGGCAATATGTTCAATATTTCTTCTTCTCACCTTCATCCAGCTATGGAGGTGGACCTGTTTTAGCTTTCTCTTTTGCATTCAGTGGGGTGGGAGGGGCTGGGGGTTTTGGGAGTGCCACCAGATGGCGTCACTATCTGACACGGCTGTCACTTCCCACTTGGGGGAGGGGGGGGTGACTCGATTTTTTTTCCCTTCGTCATGAATTTCGAACCCAGGTCCATGTTATTGGCGATAAGTAACACAGAAATCCTTAGTCTTCAGAAAGACAACAAATGTTCCTTTGAAGATAAATTTCTTCTTCGGAAATACTTGTATGAAACTCTTTTGAATGTTAATAATATCCAAAGAATGTCCAACCAGAATATAAGTTGGAAAATCAAGTATGGTTTGCTCAAAGGGCAAGGAAGTCATTACAGTTTCTAACCATTCATTCTGAACCCTTTATAGTTAGAACAAAAATTTTGAGAAGACCATCATAAATTCTCCAATTTTATGATGGGAACTCCGTCTTTTTAAAATCTTCGCAATCTCAGAGTCATAATAGTTTTTATTCTCTTGCAAACTATATTTCAAAGAGTTTTAGTTCTGTACAGATTTAATGCCAACCATTAACTTCTATAATTCCAGCATTGGAAGGTCCTCGCTCTTTATGGAATGAAGAATCGGACACCTTCTGCACACCCTGAAAGCATACGTGATTGCTTTAAAAAAAAAAAAAAAACTGTGAAACTGGAAAACCAAGTCAAATCCAGATAACGATCCAAATGAAGTTTTGAAAGAAGACAAATTAATGAGTTTCTCAAGGAAAAGAACTTCATATTTTAACAATTCCTCTTAGGAAAGCTGACTCCAAGAGGATATTCGAATCCTGTACAAACATGATTATCATAGCAAATGCAATACTGAATCAACTCTCTGTCTGTCATTTCTGTTTTTTTGTGGGTGGGAACAACAAGAAACATTCCACTGCACAGGAAACACCATTTCCTCCCTCTGCATTCAGTGGAACAGTATCTATTTTTTTCCTAATTGCGTCTACTCACCCCTGGGGTTATTCTGGATGTTGATATTTTTCATAAGCGGTAAAATGTTTATGAAGATGTACAAGGAAGAGTTTGAGGAAGAGATTAAGCTTTTGTTCATTTTATTGTCTTAATCCAAGCTGTACAGATATCATGAAGTATGAAGTAATTAAATATCAAGTTTTTAATCTTAAATTAACAGAGGTGATGATCGTAATGCGATTCAATGTGGCGATTGAGCAGTTGTGTCATCAACCGTGTCTTTTGCACTGCAGGAACAATGTACACGGAGTCTAAACCCACAGAGATGTCTTCCCATTAGTCCATGTAGCTGTCAATCCAGTTCAGATAGGAAGTGACTCGGGTGTATACTCCTGGATAGCCTGGCTGGGCACACTGATGTCCGAACGAAACAACTCCCACTAGGTACCAGATGTTATTCTCCCTCATCACCAAAGGACCCCCAGAATCTCCCTGGAATAGAAAATAAAATTTGATTAAATTTTATAAAAAACGAACAGTGAAATATTAGAAAAATATTTCATATTTATGGGTGGATAAAGGCAATCGTGAAACATGTAATTTATATCGAATTTTCTTATAGATGTTCTTGGAGAAATTTATCAAGTAATGCCAAGCAGAAATATTTCTGTTCAAGATGCCGTTTGCTCATGCGCGAATTTTAAAGACTAAATTTTTCTTTTTATTCATACTGAGAATGAATTTTGATTGAAGCTTGAAATCTGGCTGGCAAAAAAAAAAAGACCCTGATTGTTGTTGGTGCAGCTGGCGCCCAGACTTCCTACTCATGATATCAAAAGTAACATCATTGTTGTTGTTGTTATTTGGTTTTTTTGAGATGCCCTCTGAATAAATTTCACCAGCTTTCGTCTATGCTCACCTGACACGCATCCACTCCCCCTGCAATCTCTCCGGCACACAAGAAACCGCTGGTGATGCCAGAGCGGTAGGACGAAGTGGACAGCCGCGAATATGCGTCATTGCACTGCGAATTGGACACCGTGGTGATTTCTGCCTGCTGAAGTATCTTGCTGCTCCGGCCCCCTAGAGGAAAGAAACCGAAATATAAGGAACGGGGGAAGTATTTGCAACAGTCACGTATTCGAAAGTATTCGAGAGGAGTCGTGTATTTAAAAGAGTGGTTCTCTTACCAAAACTGGTGTCGCCCCAGCCGGTGACGTTGACCTTTCTACCTACGTAGGCGTTGCCGGTCATGGACGGTGGCGGGAGACAGGCGGGATACACCTTGACGCTGACGGTGGCTTCGTCGCTCATCTCAATCAGGGCGATGTCGTTGTAATGTTGGTCCGCTCTGTAGTTTTCGTGGATGATGATGTTGTCGATTTCGTACGGGGTCCCGTCGACGGCTTCGACTGATCCCAGATAAACACGGAACCGCGATGCATCCCTGAAAGAAGCAATCGGAACCCAAATAATAAGGGACGGCTCGCAATCGTATTTCATTGCAAAGTTGAGAGGAGGAGGAAGGTTACTTACGGGGGTAGTCGATTGGCGAAGCAGTGGGCCGCAGTTAGAACGTATCTGGTAGTAATCAGAGATCCGCCACAGAGAAATCTGTCTCGTCTGGTGCCTTTCCTGACAACGGCTGTCTGTAAAAGATTAGGAAATAACGTTAAAGAAAGTGGTTCAATGAACAAAAAATCTTGTCCAATAAAAACTGTTCATCAAATGAGTCAAAACGGGTTAACTACAGCGAAACACAACAGTTGTGCCTCAATCCCTTTTTTTGGCTAATATAATGAAAGCTTGGTGTCCTTGAATTTTTTTTGATCAACACTCACACTTAAACAAGGTACGCCCTTCACCTGACATTACTTCCTGGACTGATCCAACACCAGACACCCCTGACTAGACCACTCTCAACTTAAACCTGACTCTAATTGGCCTAAAACACTCACATTACCAGCTAACTCTCCATGAGAGTAGGATCACGCTAACCAAACCTATGGTAGATTAGGACTATCAACTGAACAAGCTAAGCCTGATAGGGTTGCAAACCCTGACACTTGCCACGGTAAGAGCTGCCAATACGGCGTACTCTGAATAGGATGACCTAACTGATCCACCCACACAACTGTAGGAATTCATGACTGTTAATCTTGGTACCTCACGGGTTCGATGTTGGTAACCCAGTGTCCTCGGACTGGGTAGGATTCAGTGGTCTAAGAATAGTCCAACGACGATTGGAGGCTTCACCCAGAACCCTCGTTCGGTGCCTTTTCTTTCCCTACCTTGGGTTCCCCTTGCCCTTTTTGCCTGGTGGAACTAATGTTTGACTGATAACCACAGGGATGCCTTCATCTCCATTCCCTCATTCTTAATTTCATCTCTTGTTTTTTCTTGTAAAGCCAGAACACAACAGTACTACACACACAACATAAAACACTTTTCTGGCTTTTACAGTGGTACTGTATTTCTTCACAAGAGTGTTTATGGCACAGATGTGGGAAACCACTGGTGGCACCTGACTCAAACACCATGCAATGCCCTAAAACAAGGTCCGCCGGCTCAGGATCTGTATCAGGATATTCGGCACCTTGGGTTAGCCCCTAGTTTTGATAAGCTCATGCAAGACAAATGTTTTAATAAAATTCTTCTTCAGCGAAGTTTTTTTTTTTAACTTAATGAATTTTTTCCAAATTTATTCAGAATTTGTGGTGTGTCCAGATATTGGACCTAGGCAATATATACAATGGGTCATACGCACGGGAAGGTGGAGATTGTCGAATCTAACTGGGGGTATAAAGTCCTTTTCAATCAGACTGTAGTAACTCCACCTCAGGCGAAAAAAGATTTTCTGGACACCATTCAAATTAGCCTTGGACACTCCAACACCCAAATTTACAATTAAAACTTCAGAATGCGGGAAATTTAATTATGATCATTCTGTATGTATGAAAAGGAAAGGGATTAGTCGGGGGGGGATACTCTTGAAGTTCAGAAAATATCCAGGATACACTTCATGGATGAATTACTGAACTGCAAGAGTCATTAAACAATCCAACATTCATTGATAATCTTCATAAATGTTTAAGGATGGCTATGGATTTGTTAATAACCCATCTAAAATGGTATGATTGATATGTTGCTACTTACCATCCACGGCCAGCTGTTAGGTTCGGCATCTGTGCCACCAACGACGAATGGAACTCCATTGCCCTGAGAGCCTAAGGGGAAAAACACGCAATCAGCCAAAGAAAGAGCTTTCATCCAAATAAACATGATTCCCCCAAACGGCATACACTTCATGATAAATTAAATTAAAATTTATTTTCATTTAATGATGTCAGCGTGACCAAAATAGCATTGACCGGTTGTGACATGTCCAATCAATGCTCATGACATTAACAATATTTATAGATGTAATCCAAAAGACAATCGCCCATCAATTGAAAAGCGAGGATATTTTCGTGGACTACTCACCAGATGTACGAGTGGTGGTCGCAGCTGGACGTTCTTCTGGTCGTCTTCCAAAGATATCCTGTAGTTCTTTTTGACGACGTCCGCATTCTGTAATTAAAAAAATAAATAAATAAAAAATAAACCACGTGACAAAATATCTAAAACAAAATGCTGGTAAGTAATTGGTTGTTTGGTTCTTGAAGGGCTTTAGACGCATCAGCAACTAAAGCCATATTGTGCCATACATAACATGTCTATAGATTGTGTGTTGTGCGGTCGATTTGGTGCTTGCTGGGCAGAAAAAAACCCGGTTTTCCGGGAGAAAAATCAAGCTACCCTCGCCCGAGACCGACTAACTCAGCCACTTTGTGAAAAAGGCCCATAAAAATTCCTCGTGTCATTGACGGGATTCAAACTCAGCTTTTTTCCAACCAGTGTGGAGCGGATGGTGTTTATATCCACTGTGCTACCCACGAGGGTAATAATAGAATTGAAATAAAACTAAAAATACAGCTTGGGTACAGTGTGTTTTGAATATCCAAGTATTGTTTTAGTTTGTCCATTCACTGCCCAAAAAATTAGAAACCATTATTGAATATAGAGTATAGCAGGGCCACCTTTTGCCCAAATTACAGTCCGCACACCTTGGGACATGGATCCCACTAGGTGTACAAGGTCGTCTACCTCCAGATTTGACCCTTCTTCTATCAGGTATTTGTCAGCAACTGTACCGTGGTTGGTAGAGAACTGTGAAGCCGAATTACCCTTTCCATCATACCCCAGACATACCAAAATGGACTTCGATCTGGAAAACTAGACGGCCAGTGCAGATGTTGGAAATCTTGGAAATGTTCCTCGAACAATTCAGTTATGATTTTTTGATTGGTGGGCAGTTACTTTGTCATCTTGAAAGAATCCATCGCAATCCCGGTAAAAATGAAGCAATGGAGAGTAAAGTTTGTGCGATACATGTGGACAGGTTTTAACAGACTCTATAAACTAGGCCAGACTTGGAATAGTGTAATGTTTTTGTATTTTATGTATGTTGTGATGTGCTGACCCCTTGGCTACCTAGAAGCAGCGATCGCTGCTTCCAGATACTCGTCCACACCACGAGAAGGTGGGCCAATTCCAGTAGATGAAAAAAAAAAAAAAAAAGACAAAACTCTGGGGGCCCGCTCCAAAGTTAAAAAAAATAATAATAATAAAGTAAAATAAAAATAAATAAATAAATAAAGAATAAAAAATAGATAAATCAAATAAATAATAAAATAAAATAAAACTCGCCAACTGTAACTACAAACACTACGTTAATCCCAGTTAATTATCCAAAGTTAATCCAATTCTTAACTGTGGAAGCATACTTCTTCTTAGATCAAATGCAGCTTTAGCAAAAGTTTGTAATAGTTGAAGTTTATCTCGTTCCCTCAAGAGATGAAACGCTTGTCCAGGAATCACACTCACCAGGAGATCATCGTTCAATGGGCCTGTTATTATATATAGCAACTCCAACCATTCAGCTACCCTTTTATCTAGTAGAAACGTCACCTCAGGAAGAAACAACTTTGTTACCCTTCCAGCAGTTCCAGTGTCCCATCTCGTTTGCCATCGGTTAATTATCTTCCTTTATACACCTCTTATTTTCCCTTGTAATATCTATTTGAGTATCAATTGTAATGTTATGAAACGTAGAGGGAATCTTCTTCTTAATCCGATAACATAGTCCTCGGTATATCAGGAACAAGTCCAAAGGGCCCACGCCTGAATTGCTGCAGTAGATACGGTCCTACACACTCTCAACATGCTGAGAAGCATTGATCTTTGTATAGAGTTCAGTTTTGGTTGGAACCTCACCAACACAGCTCGATGAAATCAAGCGCCCGCTGCATACGTTGTCATGGGGAGAAATACTGCCTTGTAATACAGAAGATGAGAGTCTTGAGGGATTAACTCCAGTCAGACTTAGAAACACGAATAACAGCTCCAGAGAACTTTTTCACTTTAGTTCCTAAATACGTTAGATGTGAAAAAAATGAGAGTTTATAATCTATTACTATTCCTAGAAAATTAGTTTCAGATGTCATTAGTAGCTGAATACCATTTCGCTTTATTTGGGGAGGTCAACCAGGGTCCAATTTGCTTTTAAAATGCAAATTATGTTTCAGACTAGTCCTCGAACTCTCAGCCACTATAATTGTTAAATCATCGGCAAAGGTCCTATAGTTGGAAAAAGAGGGAGCTAACCAATTTTGCAAGACAAGGTCCATATGGAAGGACCTAAGACTGAACCTTGGAGACAACCACGATAAACCTGCTTTTTAAAATAAAAGGTTTTAGATTTAAGAATTAAGTATCTGTCACTAAAATAACTTCCAAACAATTTATATAATTCTTGAGAACATCCAAGTATCCTCAACTGAGCAAGAGCAGCCTCCCACCATATGGAGTTAAAGGCACCCTGAAAATTCACAAAAAGGTAATTCATACCATGGAACTCTCGATGTGTGTTCAAAGTCCACTGAAGCATCCTCTGCTGCCTTTCCAGATGTAAACCCATATTGTTTATTTGAAATCATTCCACGCTGCACTATTAACTGCGGTAATGCGCAGGACCATCAACCTTTCCAGTAACTTGCCAATGTTAGCTAGAAGGGCTGTTGGCCGGTAGGATCCAGAATCTGAGAGAGGCTAACCAGGCTTTTTGATTAGCTTCAATAAAGCTACCTTCCAATTTGGTGGAAAATATCCTTTTGCAAGACACAATTTATAAACCCGTGCTATAAATTCATTCTCTATCAAATCATATCCTGGACGTTTCTTAAAATTTAATTTTCCAATTACACATGCTAATTCATTAAGTGTAAATGGCTCCGTAGTTATCTGAGTTACATCTAAAGAATTTTTTCTTCTCATTGAAGTCTGATTTGACATATCTTCCAAGGAATCATTATGCGACATGACAGAAAGATGTTCACTGGATGTAACACGACCTTCTAATGGTATGAGTGGACCCCAATCCGCTAATAACATACCTAAGTTTGTTTTTAGCGGATTGTTGGACAGTCCAGTCTTACCGTTGGCTGACTTTCTGCCACATTTCTTCCTTTAAGCGCTTCATTCTCCTTTCATCTTCGATTCATTGTGTATTTAGAGATGGTTGCTTTCAAAACATCGATGATTTTCTTTGTTTTGTCAGTGTGCCTTCTGATAAACGCGCTGCTTCTCCATGACCAGATCTATTAAGAAGCTCCAGAAAGGCATACCGTATTTATCTGATACCATGGAATTTGTGACCATACCATAAGGCATTTGCACGCCTTATTTAATTATCAAAAACTTTCTAATTTTTTGTCCAGTGAGTGTACATTGTGGGAAAAACTCAATAATGCGTGGAATTTTTATGGGCCTTTTTTCACAACGGCTGAGTTAGTATTAGTATTAGTAATGGCCGCATGGTACAAGAAAGCCTATGGCATATGCTGCACCAGCCAAAAAAAATAAAAAATAAAAAAAAACCCGAATCAAACAATGATAAAAAAAATAATAATAATAATTAAAATAAAAGGAAATTAAACTTGTCATCCTATGCGCTTCCCTTACCCGAAAGTACTATCCAGATGACCTTTGAATTTCCCCAAACTGTCGGCCTCTACCACCCATGAAGGCAACTTATTCCAGTAATTTATAACTCGCTGGCTAAAATAGAACTTCCTGCAGTCCAATCTAAACATTTCCCCCCGTAACTTGAATTTATGTCCCCTAGTTCTAGCATCATTTATAATCTTGAAAATTTCGTCCTCATTCATTTTACTGATGCCTCTCAGAGCCTTAAACACCTCAATCAAATCTCCTCAAAGGTGTCTAGTTTCCAAACTCTGCAACCCACATATTCGAAGTCTTTCTTCATAAGGACGCCCTTTTGCCGATCTCACCAGGCGAGTTACCCTTCTTTGCACCCTTTCAAGAAGCTCGATGTCTTTCTTTAGGTGCGGTCTCCATACTTGAACACAATATTCCAAGTGTGGTCTAACATAAGCCTTATATAATGGGATTATCACGTCCCTATCTCTACTTGCAAAAGTTGGATAGATCATCGATAGGACACTCACCATGGGCCTTCCTTGCAACCTGTTTACAATGCTCAGAGAATTTCATGTCTGACCGTATAGTAACACCCAAGTCCCTTTCCTCCAGTACTGGGTTTAGTTGAACTCCACCGAGTGAATAAGTTATTTTGGAATTGTGTTTCCCAGGTGTAATACCTTACACTTTGTTGGATTAAAGCATAGCTGCCATTTTTCTGATCATTCCTGAAGTCTATCTAGGTCTCTCTGAAGAAGCTCAGCTTGACAGTGATCATTAACTACTCTACCAATTTTAACATCATTTGCAAATTTAGACATCACGCCCTCTATCCCTTCATCAATGTCGTTTATGAAAATTAAAAACAACAGTGGTCCTAATACTGATCCTTGGGGAACCCCACTTCTTACATCAACCCAATCTGAGGAATAGCCATTTATCACAACCCTCTGCCTCCTGCCCTGAAGCCATCCTTCTATCCATCTAAGGATTTTCCCAGTGATTCCAACCTGTTCCAACTTATAAAGCAACCGCTCATGTGGGACTGAGTCAAAAGCTTTGCTGAAATCTAAATAAACAATGTCGAAATTATTCCCTAAATCCAGCTCCTGAGTGACCCTGTCAAAATAGCGAACCAGATTTGTTAAACATGATTTTCCCTTTACAAAACCATGCTGAGTATCCTTGAGAATTTCAATTCGATCCGAATGATCCTGAATTCCACCCTTGATCATTGCCTCCATGATTTTCCCTACTACTGAAGTCAGACTGACAGGTCGATAATTTCCCACTTCACTCTTACAGCAACCCTTATGTATGGGAGATACATTTGCACTTTTCCAATCCAAGGGAATCTCCCCAGAGTCTAGTGATGCTCGCATAATTAGCCTCAATGGTTCAATGCACTCACTTGCCACCTTCCTTAAGATTATAGGGTATATTCCATCAACTCCAGGAGCCTTACTGGCCTGTAGGCTTGAAAGTGTATTCATTAAATCTTGAGAAATTTCAACATCATTAATTACATATTTTTCAACTTCGCTCCCACAATTTCCCTTTGCCACAAAAGGCTTTGCATTTGTAAATATCGATGCAAAATAACTGTTCAGTTCATCTGCAACGGAAGCTGGTGTATTTAATACTATCCCCTTTCCCTTACGTAAAGGTTTGTCCTGCTGTTCTTAGCATTTATATATGTGAAGAATTCCTTATCTCCCCCTGTTTGATTTCTCATAAATTGCCTTTGCCTGTCGAACCTCTTCTGTGGCTCTATTACACATCACCTTAAATTTTCTGTTTAAACTCCGGCACGCAACCAAGTCAGTAAAGTTTACAATAAATCTTCAATACAAATATTTATCGTATTTAGTAGTCACGGGCTTGAACCCCGGTTCACTCAAGGAACGCGTGCTATGCACTCTCGCTCTGACCACTCGGCTACTTCAGGCCTGCTTGTAGCTGTTATAGGCTTCAGTGCTTTTTATTGCTCTGTAACTTTTCCATGCCACCTTTTTTTTTTCTGCTCAAGTAATGTGGCAACTTCGCTATTCATCCAACTTGGAACCCTTCTCGTGGAGTATTTTTTTAATGGTATATACGCATTCAAGGCATCTGCGATTAATGTTTTAAAAGCGTACCACAGTTCAATTGTATTCATTCTCTGTGCGATATCTACCCAGTTAATAGAGGCCATGTAGTACCTTAAGGCATCGTAATTTCCTTTTCTGAAATTAAAACCCATTCCTTTGCCTTTTACTGCTACTCGTTCCTCTACTGTCAGCCCTGTTATGTCATCTGATTCATGGGTGGTCTAGGATGAGGTCTAGGATATTCTTTTCTCTAGTACTTTCCCTGACATGTTGATACAAATAACAGTCATCTAGTTGATTTAAAAATTTTGTTCCCCATGTTCAGTTTCCTTCCCATTTACTCCAATCAATTAGAGGCAGATTGAAATCACCCATAATAAGGCATTGACGCTTACTTGCCCATTCCATTTGCATGTAGAGGCTTTTGTCATAATCTTCACAATCACCTGGTCTGTAGATTACTCCTACTCGCATTATACCTTTGTTTCCAACTATCTCACACCATACAGACTCTATACTAGCATGTGAAATGTCTGAATCCGGGTAAGCTATCGTCGCACTCAAGCTGCTTCTGATAAGAAGCATTACCCCACCACCCCTTCTATCTACCCTACCCTATCCTTCCTAAATACTGTTCTTGTATATTTAACAACCCTAACACACCCCTTGAAGTTTTTTAGGCTCTCTTCCCTTGCATTAGCTACCCGCTCCCTTGAAACGTTTCTGCCCCCAGAACATCTAGATAATACGTCCAGTTGGGGTAACAGATAAGAACTCTTGAGGTATGTGCAAGAGTTACTTTGAACAATATTATCAGATAAACGTTAGTCGGGCTCAGGCAAGGGTTCCGTGGTTTTCCCTCCCGGTAACTCACCTTTTTCATCCAGCAAATAGATAAATAAAGAAAATATGTCCCAAAAGAATTGCGCATTTTATTGATTTTCAATGAAATTGTACAAATGTTTATACAGGAATTAATACGGGGTGCGATCACCCCTATTGTATCTTTAACTTTTGCGATGAATGTAGTTTTAAATGGGTAATTTAAGAATGCCTACACACACACACGAGGAGGAAGAAACTGAGCTCGATTTCGCTCTGTCTGCCCTAGTGAGTTTGCTACTTACGTTGGCCTGAACGCTGGGGTCTGTTCTGCCTGCAACAGACGAACGGGATTTGTCCGTCCCAGTCACACGGGCTTCTCCTATCATTAACGTTGGCGTTTGGACATTCGCTGATCCTCACGCAGATTCCTGGGCTTCCTGACGAAGTCGTACAGGGGTCAGACCTCTTAGAACGTCGGCGAAAAGTTTCTGCTGGAACACATACACACAACAAGGTAATATTCAGTTTTCTTACGATTTTCTTTAAGGCTAGAAAGTTGCTTAACCAACAAGAATAAGATCCACATCTGTCTTTTTTTTACATGCATTCTGTAATTAATAATATTCGCAATTATTTGAGTTGCTATGCCATTGGACCTTACCTCCAGGAGTGCAGTTTTAGAAGGCTAGGTGCCTTTCGTAACACGTGGTACGCGTGACCAGTCAAGAAAAGAAAAGTGCATGGAATGCATATAAATTACTCTATAATCAAGTCACAAAGGAAGTTAGGCATGCTAAGGCAGATTATGAGAAGTCTCTGGCAAAGAATACAAAGATTACTCCGCTTGTATTAACAGTAGAAGGAAAGGGTTCAATCACATTGGACCACTTGATGTTCATGGATTAACTGTTGCTGACTCTGCTCAATTGAATAGGTATTTTGCATTTACATTCACACATGAGGAATTCGTCAGGGAGGGGGGATGCCAGAAGTTTATCAAAATCTAAGACAGAGCTAAATGACTGTGATAACTGAAAGGAAAATTGGGGAGGAATTATTGAGGATGGACGCAAAAAAAGGCACTTGAGGCGGATGGAGTCGATCCAATTATATTAAGGGAGGCAAGCTCAGCCATAATTATGAGATCATCCTTGAATTCTGGGGAGATTCCTATGGACTGGAGATGTGCGAATGTATCCCTTATTAATAAAGGGGAATCAAAAGGTGATGCGAATAATTACAGACCTGTTAGCTTAATATCCGTTCCAGGGGACGTAATGGAATCACCAGTTAAAGAAGTAATTTAGGATCATTCGGATAGGCATGCAATTATACTGCAATCGCAGCGTGGATTTGTCAAGGGGCGTCTTATCTAACCAATCTAATAGGCTACTATGATGCAGTGACCCAAGGAACTGGATGTCCAAAATAATTTTCATACCATATACTTAGATTGCGCATGAAAGACTGCTGTACAAACTGGAGCAATGTGGCATTATGGGTAAAGGGACGGTTACAATTACAATTACCAATATTTTGATTACAGTTTTGCTAATAAACAATTCTAAGTTTGAAATATTGTTACCATAGAAACCAGATACAAGGAGTTCCTGCCTACAGACTACTCTTGATGATGCTCCTAGAAACGGCACAATTCCATTGGCTATTAAGATTAATCCCTCACCTATAAATTAACTCTAGACGAGCAGCGCATGCGCTCACTGTTGTCTTTAAAGGAAAATGTCCCTCAATTGTCTCATTCTTTTTTATATTTTCTGGAACTGCCAAATTGGAAAGTAATTTCTTAGAAAAAACATAAATTATTATAAATTGAAACATCACCAGAGATAATTTTCACAATCCCATCGTAACCATTTTTAATAAAAGTAATTTGTGTGATCCTTCAACCGTATGTTTGCCATTTGCGTCATTGGTAGTTAGCGGGGTCATTTCCAAGGCACGCGATGTTCATTAGTAATCTGGCTATTATGGCAGACGTTTGCCCAAAGGAGAGATAACTATTTTAAGCAGTGCTGTTAATCTGAACACAATGGTATCTGCGTCTTACCCTCTTGATGGTGTTCGCTAATGGACCGAAATCAAGGTAAGGTCACCAGTTCATGGTCAGACACACGAACTTACAGAGCATTTGTAGCCCGCATGCGTCACAAGCAGGTTTTTTTGAATTAGTGATTGAAGTTAGGGGGTAAAGTCTCCTCTTGAAAGAGAACTCCTGCTGAGCTTGGAATCTGTCCAGATCGCCGTTGATGTGTTGTGACAGGCGTGGAATTTTCGATTCCTCTCTCGTCTAGAAAATGAAAGTTTTAGTCAAACGATTCTTTCTATTTTAAGGCGGGTTTATGGATGAACCCGTGACATGGTAAGAGGGGGGCCTCTTAGTGAAAAGAGGCCCCCCTCTTACCATGTCACGGGTGAAAAAAGTAGTGAAAAATTGTGCCTGCATTTATCCGCTGTTTTATTATTCAGTGATTACGTATCTTTTCATAAAACACGTTACCTTACTTTCTCAACAGCCCCTGTGCCAAATTCATCTTGGCAAGATTCGTCTAATTCAGCAAGTTGCCCTTTAAATCTGGAATCCCATTTAGATAAGCCGTTAATGGACCCAGCGATATAAATTTGTATTTTAGTTAGAATGCTTACCTTGGCTGTTGGATTGCCCTATAGATGCAACAGCAACTATCATCAATCCAAAGAGTATCATCGTGCAATCTTCTATTTTCCTGTCAAACGAGTATTTCCTGTAAAGTGGAGGAAAAAGTTAGACAGCTATATTACTATTATTATTATTAATCTTTGTTTCACCCCTGTACTATAAGGGTGTACATTGAAAAGATTACATGCATTATAACGAAATAATTAAGTTGGGGTTAAATATTCTCAACTTCTTGTAATTCTTCTCTCTAAGATGAGCTGGTAACAGCTGCTTCAGGCGAGGAGTACATTTATCGTTAGAAAGTATGTGGTAACCCAAATGTACCCTCTCTTCTAACCTGTAGTTATAAATAACGTCAGGTGGTCAGTTGGCAGGAGCTTAAAACGGGCCGGGCTTTAGCCCTAAATATTTTCAGAATTTGTACTCTTTCATGGTTGACTCTTCAAATATCCCTTAAACAGCAAGTTCTAATTTGATTTCAAAATTCTCGATCAGCTTCCTTCTAATAGGCCCATCTATCACCACGATTTAATTTACTATTTAATCTTAAGAAATCTTAAAGCAAAATAATCATACTACCTTAATTATAAAGGGCCATACTACCTTTTTGTTCCTGCACTGCTGAGGGATAACTTTTATTTACTTCTTTGGTAGACTGAGTTCGCTCGCACACTTTTCAATAGTTGGCAGTCTTCGGCACGTGTCAGAATATATACTAAAGCGTCTACCTTGTGTGATGTCACTTCCTGTCCTTCTGGTGTCATAGTGCAGAGCCAATGAACAACCTGTTTCCTCTAATAACCTGCTCCGTCCTGTGTCTCTTTTAAGATCGCAAAAATTGCACGCTCGCGCGCATGTAGGATGGTAGGCAAAGTTGAGGGCAATTCAACAGGCGGTTGAAGGTCATTCGCTAATTTCCCATTTCGTGGATGAGAAGAGGAAGAATTGTAGTGTGAATGTGTTAATAGCTGTTGAATGACCTTGACTCGTCTTTAGAAATCTTGCAATTATAGACAAAATTACTCTTTGAACCATTACCATTCATTAAAGAATAATTAAAAAATCAAAAATATCACAGCTGGTGAAGTTCCTTTACGGATGATTTGTTGTAGTTTAGAGATGAGGCCATTTTGTTTAGTAGTTACCGAATAGCGAGTAGGTTCCCATTAGTCCTTAAAGCAGCTTGAATTCATCATGACATGGACTCAACTGTATCCTAGAGTTTTTGCAAAATCTATGGATGCCGATCTGCAGTTTGTGTTCCTTTATGTCTACACACAAAAGAACCTTTTTGAATTGGTGTCGTCAGCATATCAACTGGACTCTGGAACGATGGATCATGAGCCTCCTATTCCCATTCCCGACGCACTTTAACCATTGGGGATGGTTAAAGTGTGATAACCGGATTCCATTTGCTAACATGGCGGAAATAATGATGTTTAGAAGTTGGGGATGAATGTTATCGGCTCAAATCTTAGTCAATGGCTTCAAACATTTCCATGTGGGAATACGTGGGGGAAATTACAGATGCCAGTTCAGTTCAAAATAGAAGTATCTACAGAAAAGTCATGCAGCAGAGATGGACGTTTATGAGACAGAGAGACTTTGTATGAGGCGGATCATTACTTAACCCGACTTCCTTCTTTCGAATGGAGTCTAGAAACCTGAGAGAGGTTTCAGGAGTACCACCACAGCTATGTGAACAATGTTCCATGGTAAGGCAGATTTGAGATTTGTATAGAGTGAGCAGTTGTTCAGAAGAAAAGTAACCGAGAATGAAAAGAAAACGTACTGGGATTACCCCAGTTACGACCTTGATGACATTGAATACTATACCTTTTGGTTACTGGTATCAATAAAGATCATTTATTTATTTTTATTTCGATGCAAAAAAAAACGATATTTGTGTTGTGCTTTTGAAAAGAGATATTAAGAGTCAGTATAATTCCTAATGGACAGATGTAACCTTCTTTAGAAATTTGAGTGTCATCGAAGATAAGCAAAGGACCAGCCGACTCTCTTTTTGCGAGAAATTGGGCAGGACTATGTTTCATAAGGACCGAAGTTAAGTTTTCTTTGCCCCATTGAAGGATTACCTGGAAATCAGCATTTAAGGAATTAATTGGATATTTGAGAAGTTGAGGCTGTTTGTTTAGGGCAAGGTTTCTCAGACTGGAAGGTGGAATGCAATGTGCTGCCATCAGGAAAACTATGGATAGGGTTTCCAGTCAATGGAAGAAGGTCATTAATATACAAAAGGAAAAGAGTGGAAGAAAGAATCTTGGGAAACATCAGCATTAGTGGAGAAGTTAGAAGACAGAGAGCAATCTACCACCACCTGCAGTGAGCAATCAATTACAAAAAAATAGTTGGCATACCATAAAATGTAAGCTGAAGAAGACCTTTATGCCAAACATGATCAAAAGCCTTTGAAATGTCAAGAACAACTGCTTGAGTTTCACCAAATTTTCCCATTGAATTTTTCCATGGGTAACGTAAGTTAGAATAACACCGGTGGATTGACATTGACGAATCCATCCTGGCGATCATTGATCAGATGGAGGGTTTGTGTAGATAGTTTTTGAGATTACCGGATTTCTCCATAATTTTAGAAAGTCTAGAAGTAAGTGCAATGGGATGATAATTGGGTTGGAGGGATGGCTGAGAAGCCATCACTTCCTGAGTAAGTAGACCGCAATCTTCTCAGAAAACCGACTAACCCTATGACAATTCCTCCTTCGTGCACGAAGGAGAAGTTTCCTTTTAAGACTTGAGTCAACGTATTTCATTATTGTGTGAAACACCGTTTACAATGTCCAGCGCAACTGCTTCCACCTGTCTATAAGTAAACAAAACAAAAAACAAAAAAAAAAAAAAAAGTGCGGACATTGCAAGTTCCTGGAAAGTAAATTGGAAATGTGGTTTGTTCGGTTTTGTTATTTCAGATTAACCCGTAATGTGATGAAAATATAAACAATCGTTTTTTTAAGGCCTTTCCAGAATGAATTGCTTTCGAAACCATAATTTGGGATTTTAATGGATATCGAAATTAAATTTTAAATATAATTATTGAAATGCATAGCGCATTTCGTGGACATTCAGAGCCTCCATTTCTCAGGATTTGGTTTTCGTTTTACATTTTTTTCGTCCATTACCTCCATTAATGAACATCAATTTTTTATTTCTGAAGGGAAGGTCATATTGTACATGTTTTCCACTTCGCGGTTGCATCCTTCAGGGTAATATTGGCCAACTCTCAAGTTGTTTTATTTTTCTACCGCATGAGTGAATCATTACAATGCCAACTACGTCATTTTCTGTTTTGTTTATAACTTGTCTACCTAATAAGGCCTTACAAAGGAATTTGGTTATACTCGGTGCTCAGGTTTCTGTTGGAACTGAGGGTCGATGATGGAGGAGGAGGAGAGAGATCAATGTGTGGCGAAAAATCCATCATCAGGGCGAAAAATCCATCTTTATGCTTTCTTTCGCAAAGTTTTGACCCTCACTGTATTACACACCACACGCGCTGAATGCGTCTGGCCTCAGTGCACCCGACGTGCCATTCATTTGGTGTGGTGGGGTACCATAGAATAACGACAAAATGAGGAGACAGCGAGAAACTTCGGACCTATAAATTTCCAATTTAAGAATTTCCAAAAGGGTCACATTACACAAGTTGATACAGGATGCTCGAAAATATGGTCACATGACATCACTACGGCTTATGATCCCTTCCAACAGCAAAACAGGCCTGACAGCAGTAAACCATGCTCAATATAAAGGTGTCTATAAGATTCTGTGGCAACAACTTCCATTCTTCCACCAGCGCAGACCTTACCTAATGAAATGTGATCGAGGAGTTGGCTGTCGCGGGCAAGAGCCTCCCACACATGTTCCATAGGATTTAAGTGTGGTGATCACGCTGGTCACGGCAGTCCTAATATTTTCAGTTTCAAGATATTCCTTCACCACTTGAACTCTGTGTGCAGTGGCGTTGTCGTGCATGAAAAGAAAATTAGTGCCAACCGCACCCTTAAAAAGTCCACATAGGGTTCGAGGATCTACTCTCGGTACCTCAGCGTAATTAAGGCTCCCCTATCAAAAATATAAAGAGGGGTGTGGCCGTTGATGATTATTCTGCCCCACACGAGAACACCACCTCAACCGTAAGTGTCCTTTTCTATGACGTTGAAAGGATGGTACCGCATTCCTCGTTGTGTCCAGATGAAATAACGTCTAGAATCTGTTTGTAGGCTAAAATAGAACTCGTCAGACAACAGAACTGTACCCCATTTATCAGGACTCCAAGTTACATGTTCATAGCACCAGTTCGATGAGCTCTGCGGTGGTTTGGGGTTAATGGGATTCAAAGAAATCAAGGTATTTGTGTTTGTACGTCGATCTCCAGGGTTTCTCCTATAACCGCTGATGCAACTGACTAAGGCAAAGCACCAAGGCCGGAAAGTGTGTTTAGCGTGCATAGATTCTGTTGAGTGTTGAGTGCCCGCGCCTGACATTTCGCAGAACCAGGTTTCCTTTTCCTCCTGAAATGCCAGGGACAGGGGACACCTGGTCCCCTGCACCCTGATCCCCATCCCAAACTACGTGAAGGCATCCAGGTTCTACCACCAGGAAAAGATTCTTACTGAGGTTATCAGGCAAGCCTGGGAACCCCCATGGTATTTAAGGAAAGGAAGTGGGATATACAGAGGGAACAGTGTGAGAAATTAAGGGGAAGGAAAGTGGAGAAAGCAAGGAGATGAAAGCAGAAGGTATTTGAAAATGAAGAATCAAGAATAACAGATTATAGAATTTAGGTCACCGGTGGAATCTGTTACTGCCTAACAAAACAAACATAAAACTAATCAAAATACCGCTCAATCAGTTAATAAATTAACTCCATAACTCAATTAACATTTAGATGTATTTACAACATAATTTGTGGTTATACACATGTATCATTGTCAGTCGACCAATTTTAATCAAGCCTAAACCAAAACTTCAACAACAGCAAATTGAAACCGACAATTTGTAGGCAGAGCAAAACAGCAGGTTCAGTAATATGTACAACACTGGAGCCCTCCATTTACCAACTTGTTCAGACAAGAAGGCTGAACATTTACGCAGAGAACTTGACTGGGATACAAACCACTGGCTTCCTTGCGTAGAAGCCACTTGAATTGAGCCTTCTTAACACAGTCCGGTTGGAAATGTCCTCGTGTGTACCTCACAGACATTTTCTTTGACTCACCATTTATAAAGGTTGCCGACACCTCCATTAAGCCAACGTGCCACCTTCGCCTGCAACTGTCCAGCTTCAAGTCATCCAACAGCCCGCCATCTCAAAGAAACGTCTAAAAATTATTCATTGTATCAAATTATTCAGAAATAATTTGCATAACATAATGTGGGGCTCTGTAAGATGGTAGATCGATTTCTATTGGTTACTCGGAATTTGCATGCCAGGATGCCTATAATATCAAATATTCGCTTTCGGTGACACTGTTCACAATAAAACGTTCATGAAAAACATTTTGTTCTGTTAATTTTGTCCAGCAGTGTAGTGAAATACTACAATTCTACCTTGAAATACTACAATGTCACAAGATGGCCTTAAGCAACACGTGGAACGTTGTGTTAATGGTCTAAAATGTTCTTCAAAGTAGTGCTGTCCTGTTTACAGTCTCCAAATAGCTAATTTCCCCAACGAAACAGAAAGAATACCATGGATCGTGTAGAAGAAACTTGCTGACTTACACCAACGGTGTCGCCGAAAGCGAATATTTGATATTATAGGCATCCTGGAATTTGATTTCCAGAGCTACATTTTCCGTTGTCTCTTCTCTACGAATCCAAACCTCTTTTACTGGTTCTGTTGGTCTGTTTCTTCCCAGCTGGTCCCAAAATGAGTATATCAATTATATTTTATTTTAATTTTATAGTGGTTCAAAATATCCCAATGTGTGCTAATTTTCGGTGGAACATTTAGAGAAACACTTGAACCACTGCTCAAGGGTCTGAGGTATTTTTAGTCCGTTCATTCCAACAGTACCCACGAAGAACAAGTTAAGACAACTTCTTGGCCTTCCCTTCCTATTAGGGGGTCTAAATAACAATGCCTTAGCCTTCAAGCCAAGTGCAGGGATTAAGTCAGTTGGAGCCCTTCCGGGAATATTTCTCTTGGGAGCGGGTGAGAGGAGTCTGTCCTTTGTCCTTGCTCTAAGAAACCAACTAAAGATGCTTCCATTTCTTGCTACGAAACAATAAATATAAATGCAAATGTTAAAATATAAAATTTTACCTAAGTGGAAACAGCGATCAACTTCACACTTTCACATCCGATTCTAAGCACCTCAGTCCTGGAGTGATTGGAGTTCGATGTAATTACCCATGCAACTTGTTCTTAGCAGAGCACCCACCAGGTGTGTCTGCTCACTTCGCGCATGTGAAGTTAGCCCCTGTTATACGCTGTCAAGACATCGACAGCATAAGATTTTACGGTTGATGGACAATGTCATCAGTAGAGGGCGTCCTTGAAATAAAGCTAACACGGGACATTGACCCAAGAAGAAAATATCAAGAGCAGATTAGAATTTATGGCATAGTGCATGACATCACCAGCAGTGGGCACTTTCAATACAACTTGGTGAAATTTATTTTGGCAGATGTAGTATTCTTTCCGCTCTTAGTGATTATGATAAAGATGAAACTATTTCAGATTCTTGTAGACGGAAAGGAATCAACGTAAGTGAAGGGATGGGCCCGAAGCAGTTGATCAACCAGTAAGTAAAGGGATTCACTGAAAATTTCCCTACAATTTCAAGTGATTTTTCATCCCTCTGTGCAGTCGAAAGAAGTGTTACTGCATGATTTTTATAAAACCATTTGAGTAATGGATTTTAATTTTATTTTCTTCTTTTTACAGTCCACTTTGGTCTTTTTGACTGATATTTTTACCATTTATATGAAATTTTATCTGAAAATTAGTGACACTTTAGCTGAAAATGATTTTAAAGTGATCTAGGAATTAATTCGAAAAATTGTCGTTAAAGCAAAAACGATTTCCTTCAGAATTGTAGTATAGATTTTAAGTTCCGGTCGAATGGAAGACAAGAAGAAGAACACTTCTTGAAATTAAAGGAAGCGTGAGTTGGTGAACATCCTGATGGGCGCGATTAGAGATAATCAAATTAATACTTCCTTGAATTCTCTGAAATGGGGCACACATACACCAAGAGTTACCAGAAACACTCCTTTGATGGGTTGTTTCTTATCTCTTGCGCAATATATGGTGGTTAACAGACATAGAGAAAAAAATGACCTTGATGTGCCACAAATGGATAAAAAAATGAAGCAAATATTAAAACTGGATATATATATGCAAATGTTTGAATTAATAATTCAAGGGATAGGGTGAGCGAACAAGTCCCACCACACACCCCTTGCTGATTTATTTCCACTGGTGATTCCTTCCGTGTTTAATAAATTATGGCCGTACTTAGGCATGTGACGACATCATCTTTGATAGGATGAAAAACTCCGGGAATGAATCCAAGAGGGAGAATACGTACAAGAGTTTTTTTAATGTAAAAATTCGGTTACCACGGTAACAGTAGTTTACAAATAAATGAATCCTCTTCCATGGTTTACTTCTACCGGAATAATTATGATCGAAAAAGGGTCGAACCGAACACGTTTTGCTCGGAGGTAAGCGATGGCGGAATGGTATGTCGTTACTGCCTGCAATAAACTTGCTCCACTGCCTGTAAGTCATTGTCAGCCTTGTAAGCCCTGTAAATCCAGCATAACCACTTCTCCTATAAAAGAAACATTGAACGGTCGACGGTCTCGTTAGCATCCATGATATTTCATTAATTTTGTGTTGTTGCGTTTAAGGAACTTGAGCAAAATTTCAAGAATTAAAAGATGGCAGGAAACAGTGCAATTTCAATTGAAAAGATCCAAAATTGGTGGGAGATTTTCAATTGAAAATCGCCCTTTGTGAACCAGAGATACAGTGAAAATGATACTCCTATAAGAAACACCAAGACCAATTGAATTACTTAATCCTTGTAATACATACTGTATATCCTTGCTATGAACTGTCCCGTTATATTGTCTGCACAATAGCACAGTGGTATCACCACCGTCCCCCCCCCACTGGGTGGAAAAGGCCCGAGATTGAATCCCGTCGATGACGTGAGGTACTCTTATGGGCTTTTTTCACTCCATGATTGAGTTAGTCGGTCTCAGGCGTAGATAGAAGGTTTTTCCCCCCAGAAACTGGGGTTTTTTCGTCCAGCAAAACAGGCAAATCGACCAGAGAACACGCAATTTACAGACAAAATAAATATATGGGTAGATGTAATCATTTACCCTACTACCGTAATTATGACATTAGGTGACCCTAATATCATGATTTTGGCTGTAGAGCAGTTTTTAGAGTGTTTCTTTGAGGCTAACGTAGTGACTGGATTGTCTTTATGGAGTATCTTGTTGGACCCGATTCCTTGCGTCGGATCTGATATTTTGAAGAACATTGCCTTCACCTATTGGATTCTAACTGTACCTGGTGGCTGGAGTGCTAGATCTGATTCATGGTGTTGGGTCTAGTGCTCTGGTTAGTTGTCTTTTGCGCCGCGATCAGGAATACTTCTGTATTTTTGGGGTGCTGGACCTGATTCATTGTGGGATACACCAAAGTCACAATATACTTTTTCCAGGCCCTCTCTGTAGAGATTCTACACTATCTACGGTATCCAAGGTGGAGTTGGGCTTATGCCTGAGAGCCACCTCGATTCAAGAACACATTTACACGCAGATTAATAGATATATATAGAGCGCATTTAAATACATCTTGCATATAAATGTTGCATATATTTAGATGTACATAAATCTCGAGGCTGTATTTTTTGTGTAAATAAAGGAAAAATGAAACGAAAAAAAAAATGAATGAAATGGCTGTAGAAATTGGTATATGTATTGAAGCGTGTACTCAGACTCTGTGACATGAAGAAGGTGCAGTTTGGCAAGTCATCTTGCCATTTGCAGACCTTGTTGTGAACATGTGTAACATGGTGTTTAAAGCTGAGTTTAGGATCAAAGATGACCCCGAGATCTCTGTGCTTAGTTACTGGAGGGACGGGGGCCTCATGGAATTCCAGGTTTAATTGAGTTGGGTGTGATTTAAGTGAGAACACCATTTGTGCAGATTTATTTGGATTTATCTTAAGAGAGAGCTGTGCTAAGTATGTAATAAGATTCTTAAGGCTGTTAATGATGGTTTCGGAAGCAGTATCAGATCGATCGGTCCCGTGGATCCCATAGAGGGGCTTCAAATCATTTGCATAACTTATGAATTCCGTTTGCTGGCACAGGAATTGGTGAATGACAGCCGTAAAGAGAAGCCCAGAAAGAATTCTGTCTTACGAACACTTACACACACTTTCCTTGTGAATGATTTTTTATTCACTGTCAGGTGAATTACTCTGGTCATTAGCAGCGACTTTAAGAATTCTAAACTATTGCTTTTTATCTGGTATTCACCCCTCTCGCAAAGTTGGGAGGGACCGGGCGTCTATGCAGTCCAATGCAGACTGAATATCCAGATAAACAATTGCCATCTCGGCCCTATCTTGTAGAGCCCTGAGAATAGTGTTGATGGTCCAGCAGGTTGCTGATGGTATTTCAAAGCATAATTCATTCATTTTTTTCATTTATTTGCACACACACACAATTATTACATATATATATGCAAATATATCTTTGGTCAATAACAATTGGCCAAAATCAATGCAACATTAATTAACATAAATCAACACAATAACAATCTATATAAGTCAACACAATAACAATTAACTTAAATCTTCTGTTTACACTTAAACCTTTTGTCTTTTGGTCATTTGTGAAGTCAATTCCCAGAAGAAGCTGAAGTTCTTAGCTGAGTCCTCAATATGAAAACTGATCTTGAGAAGGTTTGCAGAGCAGTAAAGTTATTACGGTCTTCAACTAAGATATTTACATTGTTCTCCAATAAGTTTGGAACCGCAGACATTAAATCCGTTCAAAGTTGAGAGTACAATGGACAGTTCAAAAGTATACGAATCTCGTTTCATATTCCACACATGTGCAGTACGGATCAGGCTCCAGGCCACGCTCAAATAACTTAGCCCGGAGGAACCCATGCCTGTTAGCAGATAAAAAGTTGTCATAGAAGGTCTAAACCACGAAATAACTCCAGGGGTTGTTGAGAATTCCACTTGCGCAATATATTTGCTTGTTACAAGCCCAAATTCGCTCTCATCCCATCTTTTTTGCCAGACAACAGTAAATTCCTTCCAAAGCCTTTTCTTCTCCCTTTTAATGTCGCTGGCTGGGTTCAGTCGTAATTACAAGCATTGTCTTAGACTGTCCTTTTTTAGGTAGTAAATCAAACCCCGAAAAGCAATATATCAATCTACAGGAATTGTACCGACAAGTATTTTGAGTGCGTTGTTTGAAAAAGTCCTTGGAATATTACTGATCGTCAAAAGAACTGATCTTTGTTTGGAAATAAGTTTTTACCTTCGATACTTTTTTGATACCAAACACTTGCTGCGTATGATATAATAGGCAAGAATATGGTTTTATAGTAAAGGTTCAAGGTTTTCTTTGATAATCCCCACTCTTTCCTTGTGATTCTGATAACTGAGGCTGTGAAAAAACGAATTTTTTCGCTGAGTTTTGACACGTGAGGCAGAAAACTGGGTTTATCATTTAAGGTGATTCCCAAATACTTAGTTTGGGATACAAATGGTATTTGGGTATTATTTAGTCGGATTCTGGGAGTTCTGTTGTGACTAAAATGGTTCTTAAAAGTCATAAAACCGGTTTTACTGGGGGATATTTTCAGTTTGTTGACTGTAGCCCATGACAACAAGTCATCCAAGATAGGCTGTATTTTCTCTTCAGTTATTCTCCTTGTGTTTCCATCAGCAACGATCACCAAATCATCCGCATAGGCTATCTTACTGATACCATTGTGTTCCTGCGTTAACCATTGATCCAGCACAGCGTTCCAGAGTAGAGGTCCCAACACTGATCCTTTGGGGAATAAGTTGTTAATTATGCAATCCACCGTAGACATTCAGTCTTGAGTCTCTTGACCATCTACTTTAACTGTGTTATAAACATCTCCGCAAGCCATTTTGCTCCTTGATATCCGGTAAACCAAGTCCCACGGTTCTTTATTTCCTATATCGGTTACAAAATTTTTCCAACTTTCTTTTGAGTTGGAAATTGCCTTTTGATAGTTTTTCCTTAGAGTACTGTAAGCTTTCCTGAAGGTCCGAACATCCTCAGCAGAAAGATGCCTATGTCGCTGGAATTCTTTTCTAGCCTGTTGAACTTGCTTTCGCAGGTTACTTAAGTCTGAAGACCACCAAGGAACAGAAGTTCTTCTTGTCTGCTGAGTATTCCATTGCCAAATACAGGTGGGTCTGGACGAAATTTGCAAATTCCATTGCCGTCATAGCGTTTAAACTATCTACAACATCTGCAGAGAAAATAGTGAGAAGGTAATCTCTGAATTTGTTCCATTTAATGGCATTCATTGAGAAACGATTAAGATCGTGTGGCTGTGAATCATTATATTGCTGTCGAGGCTTCAAACCAAATACAATAGCGCGGTGGTCACTATTCACAAAGTTTGGAATAATATCCCAGTCAGTTAGAATTTCATCTATTTTAATCGTGGTAAGAGTGACATCTATGTTTGATTCGCCATTCACAGTAGAGAATGTGAACGCCTTGTCAGGCAAGTTTTGCACACTTAAGTTGTAGGATTAAATTAAATCCTCGAGAGCTAATTCTCTAGGGGCGGTAAAACCGCTGTGCCAGAAGTTGGATTTGGCATTTAGATCCGCTGTTATTATAAGATTTTTAGAAGCGAAATTAGTACATATATTGTCCAAACAATGGAGAGTCAATTGTATGTCTTCACTAGGCGAACAGTAAACGGATGCAATGAAAAAATTATGAATGGTGTAGAGATGATTAAACAGGTCACAGTGTCTGTGCACAGACCTGTAATGTTGGTAACAACCAGATCATTGTTTATAACAACTATGGCACTTTTTGGAGGTTTGTCAAGCGAATGAATAATTCTTGCTGACGTGAGAAAACCCATAACTTTGTGGGCCCCACCCCCTACCTGCAAAGAATGAAAGGGTTCCTGTATGCAAATAATATCAAAATTATTTTCAAATGCTGTTATTCTAATCTCATCCATTGCCACTCTGCAGCGCTGACCATTTATCTGAAGAACTTTTATCCCCTCATATATAATATTACATAAAATTGGATTCTTATCGTCCAACGCTGTTGTTGAATTTGAACCATTATCACTCATGTTTGGTTCTGCTGTCCTTAAGTTGTACTGCTTTTAAGTAGTCTGGACACTTGGCATCCCTTACAGAATGATTGTAATCTCTACCACGTCTCTTGCAGTTGATACATTTTGGAGAGTCTTCTTTATGGGGACAATCTCCATAGACATGACCACCCTCTGCACAGTGTCCACAAGAAACTTCCTTATGCGTACAAAATTGTGCCGAGTGGCCATACCCCAAACAACGGAAACACTTGCTTACAATCGTAAACTTACGGAATCTGTGTGATGTAAATCCTAGATAGATTCTATCGCTATCTAAAATATACTGCATCATGCGAGGACTGAATTCGACCACCCAATTAACCACCTTTGCACCCGATCCCGAACTAAATCTGAAAGTCACCTCGTCTTTAACTTCATCTTGGGAGAAACCATAGTCTTTTAAGTTTTTAACGAAAAGATCATCAAGTATTTCCTCAGATATTTATTTAAAGTATACCCAGTAAAATAAAATAAAATAAAATAAAATATTTCCAGAAGCTTTCGGAACTCGTGTCCCTTTCTCAACTGACAGAATTTTTGAATACATTACAAGCAAACTGTGGCACGTTACTCATTCGTCATTGTTGTAGCACGGACGTGTGCTGCCTTGCGCCAGTGATCATCCATCAATAAAACGGTTGTCTCTAGGATGGGATGCAGACGCATGCCTTTCTGGCGATTTAATGCCTTAGGGTTGTTCATTATGTTTAGTGACTCTAGCCATAGGCGGTGGCGAAAGTGTCGCGCGTGGTCCACTATCTCAAAGTCGCGCTTGGGGTCAAGATCGTGGTTGGTAGCCCAAAAATGTTCTGCAAGCGCGGACTGGTCAGTTTCGGCAAGCCGGATTGCTCTGTCGTGTTCCGTGAGGCGATCCTGGAGACGTCTCGATGTCTCACCTACGTAGCAACTGTTACAGGCCCTACAGGTGATACGGTACACTACATTGCTGCGTAAGACAGGTGTGACAGGGGTCTTCACACTGGAGACAAGTGAACGTAGGTTCCTACCTGGTAATTGTACACATTTTATGTTGTAACTTCTCAGGATCTTCGAGATACGTCCTGACACTCCTGGATAGTACGGAATGTAGGCGGATGATATGCCGACTTGCTTCGGAGGTCTTGGGTTGGAAGTAAGTTCTTGTGCCTGTAACAAGCATCTGTTTAGTACATGGGATGGATAACCGCATCTGGTTAGGTCCGCCTTCACACGGGAGATCTCGTTACGTCTAATTGTGTCGGTGCTGGAATGGCTCCAGGCCCTGGAGAACAGGGTGCGGGCAGTGCTATTGAGATGGCTTGGAGCGTGGCCGGACCCGTAGTTGGTGAATTGAACGCACCACATGGGTTTGCGGTATACTGAGGTCTCTAGATGTGGGCCTACGCGATGCACTAGCACGTCCAGAAACGGGAGCGAACCGTCCACCTCTGATTCTACGGTAAACTTGATGAAATTGGATAGAGAGTTGAGGTATTCTAGTAGTACGGTTTCAGAACCACGTGGTATTATGGTAAAAATATCGTCGACATATCTACACCACGTTGTAATAGGTGTAGGTGGGTTCTGGTGTATCTGCTTCTCCAGATCTTCCATGGCGATGTTAGCTACTACGGAACTGACAGGGGCACCCATAGCAGTGCCATGTACTTGTTTGTAGAGTGAGTCTTCAAAGGTGAAGATGCCGCTAGAGAGGCATAGGTTGAGGGCGGTACAGATGTCATCAGTGGATAGTGACGTCCTGGATTGGAGGCTTAAGTCGCTCTCAAGGAGCCTTCTGGCGCAGTGCACGGCCTGTTGGACGGGAATCGAGGTGAATAAAGAAACCACGTCAAATGATGCCATGACAGAGTTATCAGGGATTGAAATGTCCTTAATGGTGTTAATGAATTCACTGCTGTTTTTAACGGTGTGAGATGTATTACCTATAAGAGGCGAGAGGAGGCTCGCGATGTGTTTGGACAGTTCATACGTTGGGGCACTGCAGCAAGACACTATAGGTCTGAGAGGAATACCCGGTTTATGGATCTTTGGTAATCCGTAGAATTGTGGTAGTTGGCAGCCAGTAGCACGCAGAAGATGGTGAGTCGCGGTCGGGATCTTCCTATCTTTAAGCCATGCGTGGACAAGTTTATTAACATTTGCTTCCAGACGTTTCAAGACTTTAACGGGAGGATCAGGTAGAGGTTCATATACGTTAGGATCGAGTAATAGGGCCAAGGCTTTCTCTCGGTAGGCTGATCGGTCCAGCACAACAGTCCGGCGCCCTTTATCCGCAGGAAGTACAACGATGGAGTTGTCTTTTCTTATAGATGACAGGGCGGCACGTTGGCGGTGGTTGAGGTTTGAGCACGTTTTTCGAGTGTTGCGGTGGACTGCGGCAGTCTTGAATCGGATCTCGTTGGCAGTTTCTTCGGGAAGGTTGGTAATACTGGCTTCTATACCCATAGCGAGCTGTGTGATGGGAGGTTTCGATGGTATAACGGCGAATTTCATACCGTTTGATAAAACACTCAGCTGCTCGTTGGACAGTTGTTTGTTACTTAGATTCAAGACGAAAGAAGTCGTGTCGTCTGAACGAGTGTTCGTCTTTAAGGAGTTAGTTTCTATGCTCAAGTTTATGAACTTGCGCTGTTGGCGTAAACGGTAGGTATCCGAGGTCTGACTAGCCCGATGGCAGATGGTATGTATAAGGTTTGTAAATACAATAGGCGAGACCTTACCTTGTATATGTTGTAACAGTCTGGACTTGTTGTAGTCAGCGTTCCTGATTTCACGGTGGAGATGGGATATCCATAAATTTAACGTGCGTAGGCTGAAGTTAAAGCAGGTACGATCCATATGAGAGTTGTGGAACGGGGCTTTGTATCGGAACCCTTTAGGTATAATTCGATTGCTTTTGCATCTGTGGGCGAAGCGTAAATGTTGCCTGTAGCGAGCTATTGAGAGGAAGCACTTTTGCAACTGTGCACAATCGTTGTAGGTATTATGGCCATAAAGTGATCGAATAGTGACAAATGGGCCTGGAGTACTGGGGTCCATAGTTTAACAGATATTTATTTAAAGTATACCCAGTATAAAATAAAATAAAATATTTCCAGAAGCTTTCGGAACTCGTGTCCCTTTCTCAACTGACAGAATTTTTCTCTCTACCGAGAGAAAGCCTTGGCCCTATTACTCGATCCTAACGTATATGAACCTCTACCTGATCCTCCCGTTAAAGTCTTGAAACGTCTGGAAGCAAATGTTAATAAACTTGTCCACGCATGGCTTAAAGATAGGAAGATCCCGACCGCGACTCACCATCTTCTGCGTGCTACTGGCTGCCAACTACCACAATTCTACGGATTACCAAAGATCCATAAACCGGGTATTCCTCTCAGACCTATAGTGTCTTGCTGCAGTGTCCAAACGTATGAACTGTCCAAACACATCGCGAGCCTCCTCTCGCCTCTTATAGGTAATACATCTCACACCGTTAAAAACAGCAGTGAATTCATTAACACCATTAAGGACATTTCAATCCCTGATAACTCTGTCATGGCATCATTTGACGTGGTTTCTTTATTCACCTCGATTCCCGTCCAACAGGCCGTGCACTGCGCCAGAAGGCTCCTTGAGAGCGACTTAAGCCTCCAATCCAGGACGTCACTATCCACTGATGACATCTGTACCGCCCTCAACCTATGCCTCTCTAGCGGCATCTTCACCTTTGAAGACTCACTCTACAAACAAGTACATGGCACTGCTATGGGTGCCCCTGTCAGTTCCGTAGTAGCTAACATCGCCATGGAAGATCTGGAGAAGCAGATACACCAGAACCCACCTACACCTATTACAACGTGGTGTAGATATGTCGACGATATTTTTACCATAATACCACGTGGTTCTGAAACCGTACTACTAGAATACCTCAACTCTCTATCCAATTTCATCAAGTTTACCGTAGAATCAGAGGTGGACGGTTCGCTCCCGTTTCTGGACGTGCTAGTGCATCGCGTAGGCCCACATCTAGAGACCTCAGTATACCGCAAACCCATGTGGTGCGGTCAATTCACCAACTACGGGTCCGGCCACGCTCCAAGCCATCTCAATAGCACTGCCCGCACCCTGTTCTCCAGGGCCTGGAGCCATTCCAGCACCGACACAATTAGACGTAACGAGATCTCCCGTGTGAAGGCGGACTTAACCAGATGCGGTTATCCATCCCATGTACTAAACAGATGCTTGTTACAGGCACAAGAACTTACTTCCAACCCAAGACCTCCGAAGCAAGTCGGCATATCATCCGCCTACATTCCGTACTATCCAGGAGTGTCAGGACGTATCTCGAAGATCCTGAGAAGTTACAACATAAAATGTGTGCAATTACCAGGTAGGAACCTACGTTCACTTGTCTCCAGTGTGAAGACCCCTGTCACACCTGTCTTACGCAGCAATGTAGTGTACCGTATCACCTGTAGGGCCTGTAACAGTTGCTACGTAGGTGAGACATCGAGACGTCTCCAGGATCGCCTCACGGAACACGACAGAGCAATCCGGCTTGCCGAAACTGACCAGTCCGCGCTTGCAGAACATTTTTGGGCTACCAACCACGATCTTGACCCCAAGCGCGACTTTGAGATAGTGGACCACGCGCGACACTTTCGCCATCGCCTATGGCTAGAGTCACTAAACATAATGAACAACCCTAAGGCATTAAATCGCCAGAAAGGCATGCGTCTGCATCCCATCTTAGAGACAACCGTTTTATTGATGGATGATCACTGGCGCAAGGCAGCACACGTCCGTGCTACAACAATGACGAATGAGTAACGTGCCACAGTTTGCTTGTAATGTATTCAAAAATTCTGTCAGTTGAGAAAGGGACACGAGTTCCGAAAGCTTCTGGAAATATTTTATTTTATTTTATTTTATACTGGGTATACTTTAAATAAATATCTGTTAAACTATGGACCCCAGTACTCCAGGCCCATTTGTCACTAAGTATTTCCTCCTTAGCATATTCACGAGGGACACCATATATTAACACTGTTGGATCAGATAACCGAGGTTTCTCCATTGTAAGACCTATCTCTTTCAAAGCAGAAGCAGAATAGATCCTATTAGCATCCACCGAATTTGTGGTTTCCACAAGAATCCCCCTATTCCTAAGGAGACGGATACCTTTTACTTTCATCTCCTTGTGGTCACGCTTAATGACTTGTGTTGCCTTCTGCTTTATATCCTGACTCGAACTCAGGGAAGAGTCCTCAGTAGGCCTAAAAATAATTAGATTCTGAGGATCAGCCACACCTCTAGGAACTGATAAGGTTCTATCCCGACTTGCATTGCCAATCCTCTGTTTTGATCTTGGTTTATTCTTGTTGACAACAGGATCAACCAACTTGAGATCCTGCCACACTACCTCTGCCTAAGACTTCTTATGAAGTTTAATCTGGCGATCTAACATTTCTGTTATCTGAGAAGCACTCTCCCCCAGATCCCTAGAGCGTACCTTAAGGCGCTCGTTGTCCATAACCAAAGCTGTGGTCACCGCCTCCACGTCAGCCCAGAGACCACAAATTCTATTAGACGCTGGTTTTGTTATTTTACTTGAATCTTTAGACATTATTTCTCCTAAGACCTTCTTATCTTAGTCAATGTCACATACACCTCCGAGGCATGTAATGATCCTTCGAGGTTCAAACCATATATAAAAGAAATCTCTTGGTCCTCCCTACTACAACGTTAACTATTTTCTCCCCTGTATCACTTGGGGAATCAAGAACTGCATAGCCCTCACTGTTCTTGGCTGTACTAGCTCGAACTTCTTTAACGAGAGGCTGGCTGTTCTTATCTTCTTCATCATTCAAAGTCTTATTTTTATCCAATTTTGTTTTAAGTTTAGTTTTGTCTTTTTCCCTTTTTGTAACAGTTTCAGGGGTCTTTGATTTCCTTTTACCTTTACGCTTTACTGGTGTCTGAAAAGAATTTTTGAGGCTATGGGAATTTTCACAAAGGAAAATCCTCTATGGTAAGCCTACGAGGCTATGGTCTATATAGGTCGCTCTTAGAGTTCGAAGACAATTTCCAAACACCGATATCTTGTGTGTCTCTTCAATACCTGCAATAAAATTGTATCCTATGACTCATCGAAGTTATCTCTATCCATGTCATATATTTTATAAACGTAAATACTCTTTAAACCACGCTTATACATTAAAAAAAGGAGCACAATTCCATAAGCATTTAACACAACCATGGTGAATTACATGGCAGAACCTAGTTGGTGAAGATGAGAAAAAAGCAATTACCGAAGGTAAAATTATTAAGCAATTACCGCCATCTGCACTCAGTGATCACTCAGTTGTGACCACCTACCGAATAACGTTTGGACTATCGTTCGCAAGGATAGGAGCCGCTATTCGCCTAAGCATTGACTCCAGTAGATGTCTAAGGACGTCCTTAGGGATCTCGCTTATAAAACTTTCCTCAATATCGGAATAGATGATGTTTGCGTGTCCATACACCACACTTCCCGTTCGAAAACATCCCGCCCTGCAGGTTTTCTATTCGATTCAGCTCAGGCGAATTTGGAGGCCAATCAAGATGGGTGATATCTTCACTGTATTCCTCGAACCACACGTGTGGCACAAACCACAAGTGCGGGACGGATGACATGAAGCATTATCGTCTTGGAAGATCCAGTTTCTGTCAAGGGAAAAAATGCAACATGGCAGGGTGCACGTGGTCTCCTAAGAGCTACAGCTGCCATCCAGGTGATAGCTGGAACTTTGCCACTTGATCTTTTGTAATCTTCAGAGGGCTAAACTTCAAAATTAAAAAGAAAATGCTAACGAAGATACAGGGCCCAGAACTGAATCTCAATGCTGACCCCAAAGCAGAAAGAGCTCGCTGTTATAACGAACTCGTCAACATTTGGCAGTCTAGATGGAACACCTCACACACACACAGGCTCCGTTACCAGAAAATGTCTCCCTCATGTCACTTTCACAACCTCGAAAACGGTAAAGACCTGGCTTTCCCTCACCTTGGAATCCTCCTACTTGGTTACCGGACACGGGTCCCTCAACGAAAAGTTACATCTGCTGGGTTTGCTACCAACAAATCGCTGTTTCTGCGGCAGGTCAGAAAATTGAAAACATCTTGTTTTCGAATGCAGGTTGTACGACGACTTAAGAAGGACCCTGCTGCAGGCTGTGCCAGGTATCTCAGAACAGCAACCAGAGCCTCTACTCCAAACACCTGACAATCTAAAGGCATTCCAATCGTATGCATCCCAAGTCTTTGAGCGCAGGAAGCAGAGCTACATCGTTGTTACTGCACCCAACAATACCTCTTCAGTGACTTAAAGGTTCCGTATTCGCATGCCACCACCTTCTTTCTTATTCTTTTTACTTCTTTTTTCCACGTGCTCTGTCTGGAGTTCCCGCTTTAGTGCAGCTAATTTATTTATTCATTTATTTTATTTCATTTCATTTTATTTTATTTTATTTTTCTTTCTTTATTTCATTTTATTTTTTTTCTTTATTTTATTTTATTATTTTTATTTTATTTCTATTTATTTATTATTATTTTATTATTTTTATTTTTTTTTAAATTTTTATTATTATTATTATTATTATTTTTTTTCCTAACTGCACCACGGGTGGTTGTGTTTTTTTTTTTTCCTTCCTTTTTTTCTCTATTTATTTTTCCCTTCTTCTTTCTGTTTCCTCCTCCTTTTGGAATGGTCCACCAAAGGAATCTGGCCCACCTTCTGGCAACAGTAGGTGGGTCAGAGTCTCTCTTGAGACAGTACGTGTTTTGCTGGGACTGGCCCACCTTCCCGTGGTGTGGACGAGTACCCAGAATCATCTATCCAAGTGACTGATGCTTCTGGGTAGCCAAGAGGCCAGAACATAACAACAGAACACACACAAACCCAGGTCACACACATATCTGGCCCATTTGTAGGGACACTGTTCTTCACAGAGATACGAGGCGCAGTCGAACAAACGTTCTAGATGCCTTCCTTAGATATACACATGTCCACATTTCCTAAGAGCTGCCGGTAGAACTTACCAGTGAAGCTCTTTGATCCATACGCACCAGAGATCTAGTTCTTGCCAGCAAAACGCGCCCCATATTAAGCAATTACCGCCATCTACCTGGACAGTGGGCACCATGCACGATGGGTCCAATGACTCGTGTTTCTTGCACCACACACGGAGGAATCTATCGCAGTGTTGCACCAGGTATCTCGACTCATCTGACCGGCATACTCGTTTTCAGTCCTGCAGTATCCAACCAGCGTGTTAATGACACCACAGCACTCACCGTTGGCGATCAGCGATGAGGAGAGGCTGTCTCTTTAGTCGTCTGCTGTGGAACTCCATACGTCTGAGCGTGCTGCTCATCGTCAGTTGGGACGTTGTTCTTGAATTCCTCATATTATATTGCAATATCAATTGTTGAACAATGCCATGCCCTTGAGCCAGTACAATGCGGTGTGCAGCGCATTGTACGGATCATACACCTTAAGTAATCCTTTATAGTTCTCTCTGCAGGGGATGGTTTGACCAGTTCGACCCCATTTTTTTATACACCTCAACAGCAGTGTGCCATTAGCAACCGACAAGACATGTCGTTTCCAATATGGAAGCACCCGACGCAGGGGCTCCTACAATCATGCTCTTTTTAAACTCTTCGATATATTTACCTTCTTCCATAACTGATATTTTATCATTTTGACATACACTACCAAATGCAAATTGCCAAGCGTAGGACGCTGTCCAGCATTTTATACTGCGGGCTATGCAGGATGGAGTGATCACTGAGTGTATATGCCTCTAATACCAACTGCCAGATCTATCAAGACCAACTGCTATTCGGTTGTGGTTCTAGATGACCTACCGTGAAGAACTGGAACTGTTACTACTGGACAAACTCCCGGGACATTTTCCATTCTTTTCGGATGCAGACTCGACATGAAAATGTGTTTTATCTCCTGAACAACAATACTGCTTATTTTGGTGATTGCTTCTTTTTCGACTGATGGTTTTAATTGAGGACCTTCTCAAAGCCTATGAAAGCAATAGAACTAGAACTGAACCCCGAATGAATTTTAGATGCAGAGAAGAATATGAAAAAAGTCTTGCAAATAGGTTAAAGAAGCGTACCTTAATAGTGTTTGGAGAACAATGTGGCCAGACTGCTTCTGGTTTCCTGGGATTTAGACCAAATGAGAAAAAAAATACTGCTGATGTTCTAAACATGGCTGGTCAACTGCAGTTAGAAGTTCAAGTAAACGATGTTCTTGAGCTGTTTTCCATCCATTTGCAGGAACTCACTAATGAAGACCTTTTTTTTTTCTACAGAAATAGAGGAAGTCAGATTATAGAGTCGTCATACTACTTAGAGACGTGTTCAGACTTGTCTGTTGCAGTACACATTGAAAATCTGTTAAACACTACAACTTTGATTAAGAAGTTTACTCCAAGAAATTTCATAAGTAAATCCACATTCAGCGACTTTCTCAAGTGCATAACG